>NW_022196904.1:167842857-167850216 GCF_008632895.1 Mastomys coucha | reverse complement strand
TCTACAGAGTGAGTTCCAGGACAGCCAGGGCTACACAGAGAAACCCTGTCTTGAAAAAACAAAAGAAACAACAACAACAACAACAACAACAACAACAACAAAATACTGTGGAAAATGAGAGTCACTACAGGGTTTTAAGCTGTTAAGTTACAAGATATGACATACTCCTTCGGCTGATGTGTTGAGGGCTAATTAGGCAAAGTAGATGAGATTATGATGGCTTGAATTATAACCCCAAAGAGCTGCTCGGATTGATGAGTGTCACATTCTGGATAGCTTCCTAATGGGTGAGAGAGGTGGTGAGAAAGGGCAAACATGAGTGGGACTGACTGTGGGGTTCAGCCTAACTAACAGGGGGTTATCAACTGAGATGTGGGGAAGTTCTCTAGTCAGACAGTGATAAAGAAGTAAGTGTGCTGGAGAGATGGATCAGTGGTTAAGAGAACTGGCTACTCTTCCAGAGGACCTGGGTTCAGTTCCCAGAGCCCACATAGTGGCTTATAACTATCTGTAACTCCAGTTCCAGGAGATCTGAATCTGACTCTGCGGCACACCTGTTGCAGACATACACTTAGCAAAAACACCTATACAAGAAAACGCGCGCGCGTGCGCACACACACACACTCGGACCCCTTTAATATTTCAGGAGCTTGTCTCCTCTCTCCAGTACCTAAAGACTGGGATTCTGTGAGATTCAAGTTTTCCTTCTCCCGTTTAGATGATTGTATCTATCCCTATGCCCTGCATAATCACCTAGATATACAGTCCTTAAATTGGAATTTGCAGTCTAGACTTGCTACCTAAGTTCTAGAATGTTTCAACTTGATCCTTCAAAAAGCACGTTTAACTCAACATGTTCTCAGCTTTTCTTCACTCCACTGACACTGTCCTATTCCAACAACCCCAACTTCCAGATCTCAAGTTTCCTTCAGAAATGGCCCTCTCATTTCTACTCTCAACAGCCTTTAAAAAACAAATATCATAGGCTAGATGTGGGAGCACACACTACAACATTCTTTTGTAGACTTTCTTCTTTGTCTCTTTTCTAAAACTATGATACGATATAACAAACTGTTAGACATCACACACTGTGAAGGACACTTTGTATGCTGGTTAGTTTTTCCATCATGTTGACACAAGCTAGAGACATCTGGGAATCAAACAAAATGCCTTCATCAGACTGGCTTGTACAGTGTAGAGGGCATTTTCTTATTTTAATTTTTTTCCTTCCTTTCTTTTTTGGATTTTCCAGACAGGGTTTCTCTGTGTAGCCCTGTATGTCCTGTAACTTGATCTACAGATCAGGCTGGCCTTGAATTCAGAGATCTGCTTGTCTCTGTCTTCCAAGTGCTAGGATTAAAGGCATAAACAACCACTGCCCAGCTGTAGGGTACTTTCTTTACTGATGATGGAGGGCCCAGTCCATTTAGGTAGATGGTTCTGGGTAGTGTAAGAAAGCTAGCTGAAGGAGCCAGACAGAGCAAGCTAGTAAGCAGCATGCCCTATAGCATGCCTTCTTGAGCGACTGTGATATAGAAGTGGACACCAATAAATCCTTTCTGGTTCTGGTATTTTATTATCACAGCAACAGAAAGCAAGCTAGAATACTGGAGAAATAGTGATGAACAAAGATATTTATTCAGGACTCTTTCACTTCATAGAATTAAGAGTCCTGGATCTCAGTGCAGTGAGTGCTACATGTAATCTCTGTCCTTCAGAGGCTTAAGGTAGAAAGATTACAAATATAAAGGCAGGATGTTCTTGGTGAGACTATACAAATAACAACAAAATCTCCACACCACAAATACTGCCACCCACAAAACCAAGACAAACCAACAAATCCAAAAAAATAACATCCCTCATTTATTGTTGTCTATTTAAAACTCACCACACAAACAAGGCCACCTCTAACCAGCCTCACTTTGCCCACCTGTCATCGCCTAGCACTGGCTGTCAATCTCCCTAAGATGAAAGCACTGTAAGAGCAGGAACTGAGTCTTTGCTCTTCACAGCAGTGTTTCAGTGTTCACTACAATTTGTAAATACATGGTTTACTAATCTCCTAGTCTGTATTATTCGTCTTTCTCTGTACAGTGTCTCAGCATCTGGCTAGCTTTAAATTTAATCTCTTCCTACCTAGTCTCCTAGGGCTGACTACCATCATGAACTACCAAACCCAGCTCCTGGATGCTAATTCCATAAGGGATGAGGTCTGTGAATGTCTTAGTTTATCGTTTGTTTCCCAGAGTCCTTCAGAGGATGAGATGTTTAATAGTTTGTTGATGTTTGCTTAATATACCACCGTATTAGAAAGAAAGCTAAGAATGGTACTAAGAAGCCAAGAAGGAATTTTTCAAGGAGACAGTAAACTTACTGCTATGAGGTCTGGCCTTCTCTTGCCATTATGTGCACTCTGTTCTACTACTGCACCTCTCTATCTTTTAATCCCCACCTGGAGGAATGCTTTTAGAAGAGACTTTCTAAATTGCAGAGTAAAAGAAAAAGAATCTGAATAAGGAAAAATTAGTTTAGTATCTTTCTTCCTTTTAAAGTCATTTAAAATATGCACTTTTAGAAGAATGATTCCTATTTCTTCACTGGTAACAAACATTCATAAAGATGGTTATATGAAGGCCAAGTCTCACCAAAAGAAGAACTTGGTGAAAAAGAAAAATTAATTCATATCCTGCATCTGAGTAGTTGGAGGCAGGGAAAAGAAAAATCTTTTCTGTGTAATTGTTTCCTTAGAAAGATTCCTTAAAGATCATATCTATCACAAGTATATAACCTAGTCCAATAATAAAAGGCAGCTAACAGAAGAAAAATACCCATTTGTGTAATTACCTTTATCACTAATGGAACTTAATTCCTATAAGGAATGACAAAATTAAGGTTGATTAACTAAATTAAGGTTGGTTTTTAAAATTTTTTTGGCAGGGGTGGAAATACAAAACCGTTTTTCATTTTCTGTAGCATGAACATATCTTATTCTTACGGACAAACCTCTAAACTATTTTTTTTTTTTTTTTGGTTTTTCGAGACAGGGTTTCTCTGTGTAGCCCTGGCTGTCCTGGAACTCACTCTGGAGACCAGGCTGTCCTAGAACTCAGAAATCCACCTGCCTCTGCCTCCCAAGTGCTGGGACTAAAGGTGCACCACCACCGCCCTGCTCTAAACTCTAATTAAACCTCTAAACTTTAACTGGCTATTTTAATATTTTTTTTTCTCAAAAGAATGAATTTGCTCCTCTAACCCTATAAAATACAAACACAAATAATTGGTCAGGCAATTATCAAGTACCACCATCTACAGAGGAGGATCCAAAAGTATGCTTACATAAACAAATGGTAACTCAAAAAGAAAATGCTGGTGAGTATATTTACTTAAAAATAAATAGGGCTGGGCTGGACACATGACTCGGTGGTTAAGAGCACTGACTGCTCTTCCAGAGAAGTCCTGAATTCAATTTCCAGCAACCACATGGTGGCTCACAGCCATCTGTAATGCACTCTTCTGGTACGTGTTTGAAGACAGCTACAGGATACTCATATAAATAAAAATAAATAAATCTATATAGGTGAATTTTGAGTGGTGAATTGCTCTCTATAATATTTAAATTCCCATTTCAACCTGGACAAACAATATAAAATACTTGTAAAATATTCTTTGATATGTTGAAGCAGGGATAGGGTTTAATCTACCTCATTCAGTGGTAGAACACTTGTCTAGCATTTGGAAGGTCTTATATTCCATCCATGTGGGTGGGGGAGGGGCATGCTGGGGCAGAGCTGAGGGTGGGATGGTGTGGGAGTAACAAGGTCACACCATAAACCCGCAACCCTAACCTCAAAATACTACTATTTTCAGACATGAACTCACTAATACATCAAATTCTTGAAAGGTGGCAACTAAGATCGACCTTGGCTATTTTTATCAAGTGAACATAATCTAAGTAACATTACCCCTTTGGATTATCTAGCAGTTGGTTGTGACCAGTTGCCAAATAGGTTGGCTAAATGGTCAAGCAAGACAATTCAAATTAGCTGAAGAAAGGCAACACTGCAACAGAGATTTGGTTTCATGCTCTCACTTCACAGTGCCCACAGGCCGTTTCTAATCTACCCAACTGTGGTTTTCCCAAACTTTTCCCTTGCTCCCAAAGCGGCAATCAATTAAGGAAACATGATTCCTGACAGCACATACATTTTAAAATAGGGACAGGACAAAGTAAATAGACCTACAATTATTGGTAGAACTGTAAAATCAATGTCTGTAAACAAACAAAAAAACAACTGTTATTCTTTTCACAGAGACATGGTTTCTCTGTGTAGCCCTGGCTGTCCTCGAACTCAGAAATCCTCCTGCCTCTACCTTTCAAGTGCTGTAATCAGAGGCGTGCGCCACCACTGCCCGGCAAAAGCTCCTTTGTCTACCATTTCTGCCCCAAAGGAACACAAGAAACTAAAATGTTTCTTTTTATCAATAACCGCTAAACAATTCTGATGCACTCTGTATCAAATGTTACCAAGCTATGAGGACCTGTTTTTGATTATCAGGTTAAAAAGTTACAAACTGTCCTTAACATGAATAATCAATAAACTGGTTCCCATCCCTGGCTGTTTCAAATAACTCAACAAACAAACTTTAACACTCTGGTATCATAAAGAGAATCCAGTAGTTAAATGTAACTCCACTCCAAACTATGTACAATAAATCTCAGGATGACTCAAAATGAGTCTCAAAATCCTAGATCCAAGCTCAAGTGCTTGTCCTATCTTGTCTCGCACCTTACTTTCCATCCTAACTTGTGCGAGGGTATGGCAGAGGCCACCCACACTCAACCTAAGTAGATCTCAGGTCTCCCAAACTTGCCTATTTCCGGCCTTAGTCTCTCCAGAAACCTAATCCAATTAACTCTAATGAGCCAATAGCCAATAAAATAACTCCTAAATTAAAATTTCAGTTTACGATGGCCGCTAGAACTTAAGGGATTACTAAAGAGTGTCGATGTAACTTGCAAAGATGGGTCAATTTTTGAGATAATTACTCTTTCAAATCACAAGGTCTACTAAGCCTTTCTTGTGTGCAAGAGGCCCTTCAGGGTAGCAAGACCGGAAGTCGGTGCAGGTATTGTGGATACAGTAAAAGAAAACAAAGCTCCCCCCCTCCCAGCACACAAGCAAACAAACAAACAAACCCCATAACCTCAAAAACAACTTCCCGAGAGCACGCTCACCCCACCCCAATCACGAGCCCCGAGAGACGAGAGCGGGTGGCCAGGGTGAGAGTCCCGGGGAGAGGTCGGAGCCAGGGCAGCGCCGCGCGGCTTGCGGCCTGCAAGCCCGAGCCTGCAGGTGGGGCGTGCGGGAGGCGACGCGGGGCTTACCTGCGGCGAAGTGGAGCGGGGTGGACTTCCTGCCCGCCGTGTCGCGGCTGTTCACCTTCTCGGGCGTCACCAGCCTCTTCACTCGCTCCACGTCCCCGTTGCGGCAAGCCTCGAACAGCTCGCGGGCGGACGGCTCCACGGCCTCGGCCACCGCGCTCGCGCAGGCCGCGCCCCCGCCGGCGCAGCGGCGGCCAGACATGATCCGGGCCGCCGCCGCCGCCAGCAGCAACGCCAGCAAAGGCAGCAGGAGCCCCGGCCCCGCGAGCAGAAGGGCGAGGCCCCCCGCAGGAGTCGCGCTCAGGGCCCGGGCCGCTCGGCTCCCCGCTGTCACCAGGGCCGGCGCAGTCCCATGGCCGCGTCGCCGCGCGGCCCCCGCTCGGCTCCGTGAGCCCCCGCTGCCCCACCGCGGCGGAGGCAGCGCGAACCCGCTCGCCGAGCCCCGGAGCGACGCGACGGCGGAAGCTGCCGAGACCACTCCTGCCAGCTCGGTCGGGTCCTGGGAGCGCGCGTGACGTCAGCTCGCGCGTGCGCAGTGGCTGCTCTCCGGCCGGGCCAGTCTGGGCAAGCGGGGCTGCACGGAGGGGTTTGTGGGAAATGTGCAGCGAGAGCTTTGGGTGCGGGAAGGAAGGGGCTTCGGCCCACCGCCATCTTTACTGAGCCTCTGCTGAAAACGAGGTCTTGCTGCCTTTTCTTTTTTAGGAAAGCCTAGACGTCTCAAGATGAGTTTCATTGCTCATACGCTGAAGACGAATCTTTGGAAGTCTTGTTCTGATTATGCATTTTCTTTTGCAAGTTTTAGCGCGGAAAATGTTTGCATTTTTTTGCTTTCGTACCTTCCCCTGGGAGATTTCTCTCCCCTTCCTCCTTCCTGCCTTCTTTACAGGGTCTCTTCCCTTAACCCTCCGCATCTGCTTTTGTTTTTCTTATGAGCGTCTTCTCAGCAATGAATCCGTTACACTTACTGAGAAGTTTGGATGAACAGCCCCGAGATAAATCAACAAAGAGAAGAAAGTTCATCTCAATTCTAAAGCAACAATTGGGGGGTGGGGTAGCTCTGATTAGCTACATTTCCCATAGTAAATTATTAGCTCAGGGCTGACTAGAGGATCTGTACATAAATCAGTATTGTACCGGATGTGGCTGAGGTGCTGGTACACTGAGCATGCAGATCAAGAAAGTTTGCTTAAGTTTTTTTTTTTCTCCTTGTGATCAAAGGATATAAGCGCACAATTAATTTTCGTGTTTATTGTGTTTTTTAAAAAAAACCAAGGATGTGTTTTGTAGAACCAGGTATGGTGAGGTGGGAGGGGTTCCTCGGCAGGCTTGTGCTGAGGCATCCCTTCCCCCTGAGGTACCAGCCATACGGGTATAATGTAGAATAGAGTTTATTTAGGGCGTGGGAAGGGTTTGAGAAAGAGTAGAGGCAGAGAAAGAGAGAAAAAGAAGAGAGGCTGGCCAGGCCCACGTGGAGAGAGGGGGGGAGGGGGAGCGGGAGAAAGGGGTCAGGGAGAGAAGTCAGAAAGAGAAAGGGAGGAACAGCCAGGCCTACCTGGTGTTGCCAGGTAACTGTTGGGCGGAGCCTGGAAGGAATGTTAACAGTGTTTAAGGCAGTGACATCTTTGTGTCTGATCTTGTTTCAGGAACCCAAAAGAAAGGAATATAGAGATTTTGCTTTCAAGAAAGTGCTGGCCTTTGGCACGCTGACAAGCATTTCCGCTGTGAATTGACTTAACCTGTTTTTCAGGAAATCCAGTTTTTGTTACGGAGTGCTGACTCACTTCTGTGGGAGAAAAGCAGGGACACTTTTTGAGCATTTTAGTAAATGAACATTATATGTTCGTTCTATTATGTTCATAGACTACTTAGTGTAAGTTTAAATTGATGCCTATTAATAAATATTCATGAATATACCTAAGGATTAGAACATTACTAATATGGTTCTCATTTTTCTTCATTTCATCGACTTGCCAAAT
>NW_022196904.1:167808354-167842847 GCF_008632895.1 Mastomys coucha | reverse complement strand
TCTGTAGACCAGGCTGGCCTCGAACTTAGAAATCCACTTGCCTCTGCCTCCAAAGTGCTGGGATCAAAGGCGTTCGCCACCACTGCCCAGCTATACTCCTAATTTTTATTATTTTTTTATTTAGTGATTTCTGCTTATGTATTTCCAATATGTGTATCTAAACAACATCATACAGCATCATTTACTCACTGATCTAACTCCCCAACCCTAACTTGTTTTTAAAACGCATGATTACTAGAGAAATGCAGTTAAAAAAACCACATTAGGATGACTATCCTAAAACAAACAGCAAACAACAAATGTTGGTGAGACAAGACAAATTAGAATCATTTTGTACTTTGATGGGATCATAAATTGTGTATTTATTATAGGAAACATTTGGTAGTTCCTTACAAAACTAAGCATATTGGGACTGGAGAGATGGCCTAGTAGTTAAGAGCACTATCTACTCCTTGTAGGACCTGAGTTCAATTCCCAGAATCTACAAGATGGTGCACAATCATATAGTTCCAATCCTAGTATCTGTTGCCTTCACCAGGCACAAACATGGTGCAGACAAAACATCCAACATAAAATTAATTAAAAAATCAATTAATTGCTGGGCAGTAGAGGGGCACGCCTTTAATCCCAGCACTTGGGAAGTAGAGGCAGGCAGATTTCTGAATTCAAGGCCAGCCTGGCCTACAGAGTGAGTTTCAGGACAGCCAGGGCTACACAGAGAAACCCTGTCTTGGAAAAAAAAAATTAATAGAAAATTTCAACATAAAGCTACCATCTTATCTACTTCTGGGTATATATAGTCAAACAGTTTGAAACCAGGATCTCAAATTGTTCCACAATCATGTTCATAAAACCATTCTCACAAAAGCAAAGAGTTATAAACAATGCAATTGTTCCATGAATGGATGACTATGAAATGTAATAAATGCTTATCATGGAATAACATTCGGCCTTCAGAAAAAAAGGAATCTTATCTTGGACCCCAACCTAGGTGATTACTGAGGACATAATGTTAAGTAAGATAAGCCACTTTAAAAATACAAAACAGGTTCACTTGTATTCATACCTTAGCAAAGCACTTCACTTGTATTCATGCCTTAGCAAAACACCACAAAATAGATGCTTTAAATTCCCTTAAAAAAAAAAAAGTTAGATCAAGATGTTGGTTGTTTTGGTTTCCTCAAACCCCTTTTCCTTGGCTTATAGATGGCTACCTCCTCACTGTACTTCACATGATCTTTCCACTACAAGCACATCTTGTTTCTTTAGCACATTGAAGCTTCTTCATTGTTTAAGGATCCCAGTCAGCTTGGATTGTAGCTCACCTTGTATGACTTCTATAGTTGTCCTGGCTATAAGCAGTTAGAAATAACAGATATAGCTGTTGTATAGCAATTTCCTTAGAAACAAAACACTCCATCTTGGAAGGATGCTCCTCAAGACACAGGATATAGAGCACTCCATCCTTTAGGAAAACTCCTTAATCTCAGGAAGTTCAGGACATACAACTGGTTATCTTCAGGAAGTGTCTGAAACTGATTAGATTCATTAGGCTCTCCCTTTCCCCAAACATATAAAAATTGTAGAGAGAATGTGGTGGTTTGAATAAGAACAGTCCCAAGAGGCTCATATATTTGAATGCTTAGTCATCAGAGAGTGGCACTACTTGAGGGGTTAGGAGGTATATGACCTTGTTGGAGTAGATGTGACATTGTTGGAGGAAGTGTGTCACTGGGCATGGGCTTTGAGGTTCAAAAGCCCATACCCGGCCCAATGTCCTCTCTTCCAGCTTCCTGTGGATCCAGATGTAGAATTTTCAGCTACTTCTCTAGCACACGTCTCCCCCTACATGCTGCCATGCTCTCTACCATGATGAAAATGGACCCAACCTCTGAAACTGTAAGCCAGTGCCAATGAAATGCTTTCTTTGATAATAGTTGCCATGGTCATGGTGTCTCTTCACAGCAACAGAACACTAAGACAGACATGTTGCCTGAGAGAGGCTCAGGCCCCTGGGGTTGTTTGAAAGATACTTTCCAACCTGTTGAGCTGCTGAACATTGTACAGTGAGTGAGCTTCAGATCTCCAGCTTTCATGAGCTGTCACCCATGCTTGCGTGAGATTTTGGTGAAGTCACAATCTTTGAGTTGTTTCTGCTCCTGTAAATGGCCTCGAACCCACATTCCTTTAAGTAACTCTCCCGTATTGACATGCCAAGTTTGATTTTAGTAGGACCCTTATTTTGGTCTGTGTGTTCACATCTTCCTGGGAATAGTGTCACACCATAGTAGCTCCATTGTTAAACATGTTTGCCTAGCATGTAGGGACCCCTGTGTTCAATGTCTAGCACTAAAAAAATTAAAGTGTGACAGTGTCTGCCTAAAATAAGAAGTTCAGATAAGAAGTTCAGAAATTCAAGGGTTTCTGAAGCTCCATCACAAGTTGGGTGCTAGCCTTGGATGCGCCAAATGGCATTTAAAAAACAACAAAGAAATAACTTTATCTCTTTAAAGACCTTCCCCGAAATATAGTCACATTCTGAAGCTCTAGAGATTAGGGTTCCGACGCAGATGGGGAAGGAACATTTTTGGGGTGCACTGTGTGGAGGTTGTCTCTGTGTATTCAGTCATTGATTGGTATACCTGCAGAGAGCTGAGTACTGCAGGATTTTGGTATTGTTACTCTTATGGCTCATCACCTGCCTCAGTATTTTGTAAACACTCTTCTTCCTTTACTTGTTGGTTGATTTAATAAAGATCTGACAGCTGATAGCTAGGCAGGAAAAGGAAGGCAGGACATGCAGACCGAGAGAGCATCGCTGGGAGAAGAATCAAGGAGTTGGTATTTCACTAGCGGATACGAAGGTGGTCAAACGTACCATTATTGAGAGATGGTAGGTTGTAGGCTAGGATAGTAAAATTAAGTTAGAGAAGCTAGCTGGGAGGTAGCCCAAGCTAAAGGCCTAAGCTTTTTAAGTCATCTCTTGCTCTTGCCTTCTTGCTCCCACTATGTCCTCTCTCTTCTCCACCCCACTTCCCCTCTCTCTCCACATGCTCATGGCTGGCCTCTACTTCTCTTCTCTTCTCTTCTCTTCTCTTCTCTTCTCTTCTCTTCTCTTCTCTTCTCTTCTCTTCTCCTCTCTCTCTCTCTCTCTCTCCCTCCCTCTCTCTCTCTCCCCCTACCCCCATGCCTTTCTCTGTCTCTACTACCTTCTCAACTCCCTTCCCATGCCTGAATAAACTCTATTCTATACAAAACAAAAAACAAAAAAACAGTTTTAATAAGTCTGTGTGTCATTATTTAACTGCTGGTGGGTTCAGAAAGTCCTGTTATAGAGCATGATCCATAGCATAAGATTATAAAGTTGCCAAATTGACAGAATAATTGTTAGGCACTAGGGAAGGGATGAAATGGGAATATTTAATGGTCATAGAGTGTCTTACTTAGGGTTCCTATTGCTTCAATGAAATACCATAACCAAAAAGCAAGTTGGGGAGGAAAGGGTTTATTCAGCTTATACTTCCACAATGTTGCTCATCACAAAAGAAGTCAGGACAGGAACTCAAACAGGGCAGGATCCTGGAGGCAGGAGCTGTTGTAGAGGCCATAACAGGATGCTGCTTACTGGCTTGCTTTATCTGGCTTGCTCAGCCTGCTTTCTAAATAGAACCCAGGACCACCAGCCCAGGGGTGGAAGCCCACAGTGGGCTGGACCCTTCCCCCTTGATCACTAACTGAGAAAATGCCTTACAGCTGGATCTTAAGGAGGCATTTCCTCAACTGAAGCTCCTTCCTCTCTCATGATTCTAGTTTGCGATAAGTTGGTACACAAAACCAGCTAGTCCATAGAGTTTCAGTTTTATAAGATGAAAAGGTTCTGGAGATCAACAGATTATATAACAATACTATTAAATTATGTGCTATATAATTTTGTGAAGGTGGGGGACAATAAAGTTGACTACATCAGTCTATTTATGATACCAATACTCTAGTGTGAGGCTCAGATTTTGATCCCTAGAGGAGGAAGGGTAGGGGGGAGAGAGGGAGAGAGGGAGAGAGAGAAAGAGAGAATGAGAATATACTGAAGATTTGGTACTTCATTGTAGGCCTTTGTTCAATGGGGAGGCAGAATGAGAGGAGTTTGACTGTGCTTATCCAACGCCAACACTGGAGCTGATGCTGTAGGGAGGTGAAGAGGCACCGCCAGGGGTGGGAAAGCACAGTCTGGTGTTGGGGAAAGCCAGGGCTGCTTCTGGGTTCCCCAGGCCTTCAACGAGACCGGGGACTGTGTGCCCTTGGACATCCAGGTGCCACTGGGAGTCAGGGGCCCGAGGGCTGGGGACATCGTCCAGACTGGAGGTCAGATGGGAGGGGGAGCTCCGGCTTGTCCCAGCTGGGATGATTGTCCTTAGCTTGACTGCGGTTGGCTTGGTTGCGGTGGTGGCTGGGAGCACACAGAGAGACCTACAAAAGATTAGGCTGCAGCTCTATAGGCAAAGGCCTTCTCCATGGCTTCCCATGGCAGATCTTGATGAAAAGAGGCAGTCCATGGTTCTAAACAGTTTATTGTCATGGCAGAAAATGGATGCATAAAACCATTCCCCACTTCTCAGGGTGGGCCTGAGATTAAATACCTTTTACAGGGAGAAATGTCTGGGAAGGGAAGTTTATTGGCTAAGCCCTCCAGGCCTCTAGGTACCTCATTGGCATGGAGAACTCTGTTTTGAGCCTACATGACCATAGGACACGCTTCTTTTATGTGAGAAGCATGGCACATGTTTCAAGCCAGGAGTCTGGCAGGGAGCGGGGAGTCACCTAAGCCTCAGGTGGGTGCCCACGGAGTCTCCAGGTCTCGATCTCCTCTACCTTATCAAGCTTCCTGGCCTGGTTTCACCTCCCACAGTTCATAAACATTGATTCTTCACAGCTTACAGTTCTGGACATGAGGAAGTCTCAGACAAGGGTAGTGTGAGGCATGGTGTCTCTCCTGTGAGGTCTCTTCTCTATGTCATCTTGTTATGTAATCTAGAGAGGAGCAACACCAAACTGCAATGTGCTCGTAAGAAAGAAGGGCTGCAAGGCCATCCCAGCCTCTATGAACAAATATGTGATGGAAAGGGGTGGGGGGTAGGGCAGAAAAATGGCCAGTGTGTGTGTGCACTATGGAGATCGATGGAACTGGAGAAGTCATAGTGGTGACAGGTGAGAGAGAGACAGAGACAGAAGACAGAGACAGACAGAAACAGAGAAACACACACAGAGACAGAGAAAGACAGAGACACACAGAGACACACAGACAGAGAGATTGCTCACTGAGGGTGAGATGTTGTACAGCAGCCTGGAGCATATGCAGACTCAGACTTAGCTCCTGAACCCCTGCCACCAAGCCTCTCGGGATCCTCCTAGCTCTGGGCGATGGTGGATGCTCATGATGAGGAAAGATTCGCTTTCTGGATCTTCTCGAAGGGCTACTGCAACCCTCGATGCTGCTGGAGGCCACATTGGTGTCTGTGGTCCACACTACTGCTCCAGGCTGCCATGAAGTTTGAAGTCCCTGTGGGTGTATGCAATCTGTGCTGGCGACCCCTGCCTTGGTGACGTCCTCAGGCATTGCTGCCTCCAGGCCATGCTGATGTGAATGGCATGCGTAGCCACCTGAGGCCACCGTGAGGCCTATGGTCCATGCAGCCACTAAGAGAGAGTGCTGTGATGAACCCGACCATGTGGTTCTTGGGCATTTGGAACTGGTTTGCTGAAGGAATTGGAGGAATGTGGAACTTGGTAAGAAAGGACCTAGAAGTCTGTGAGCAGAGCTTAGTGAATCATTCTGCTCCTTGAACCTGTGAGAATTCAAATTTATTGGAAAGGATAAAGCCTGAACTGAGAATGCAGCCGTAAGAGATCCCTGCTCAAACTCAACCGCCTGGGAAAGCAACCTTGAAGATTCAGCCAACAAGGCATGCAGAGACCCCTACAGCAGTGGTCCCTGGGGCTAGACTCTGCCCCAAACTAGAAAGAACTACGGCACTGGTTTTTCAGGCATGGATGGCACATGATTGGGGACATAGTGCAGCGTCATCCAAGATTTCTGAGACTATCTGTGGCCGTGCAATGCATTGTCAGTGTTGGGGCCCTTAAAAAGAGGCCCTGGGACCCACTTGGACAAGTTGAGATTGCAACAGAGATGCCAGGATGGAATAGATGCCAGCATCCTGGGTCATCTGTTGAGGAAAGCTGTGGGCATGGTGAAGTTTGCCGGAGAGAGGCTGTGAATGGCAGAGCTGGAGGGAAGAGGTCTCCCAGCCCTTTAGATCTCAAGGGGGTCATTAAGCCCAGGCTGTTGGATGTAGAGCTACAGAATTTGGAGTTTGCTCTGCTGGCGTTTGTTCTTGTTCTGCCTAGCTTTTCCTTGTTATGTCTCATTTCTCCATGTTAGAACAGGAATGCTTACAGTATGGCATTGTATACTGGAACTTTGCCTTTTAATGTTATAGGGGTTCACAGTTAAGAAATCCCACTGAGTGTCAGAAGAGACCGGTCCTAGAACTTTTGAATGGTGTTAGGACTGTTAAAGCCCTGGTAGGGAGTTCTGAGGTTGAATACATCTTGACCATGAAATGGCCATAAGGCTATGGGTACCAGGGAGTTGTGATTTGAATGTGAAATGTCCTTCTAAGGTTTATGAATTTAAACATTTGGTCTGCTAATGGTTGGTGCTGATGATGGAGGTGGGTCACTGAGGATCGCCTTTGAGGTCATATAGTGGCCCTACTTACTGGCCTTTCTCTGCTTCCTGAATGTGTGTGCAGTGTGGCCAGCTGCCTCTGGTTATGGCTGTCATGCCTTCCCCATCTCAGTGGACTATATCCCTTCAAACCATAGGCAAAAACAAGCCCTTGCTTCCTTAAATTATTTCTTTTTTAAAATTTATAGTATTTTTATTAATTTTTGAGTGTTATACATGCATACAATGTACTTTGATGTACTTACCCTTCAATCTTAATTCCTCTTGAAGCACTCCCCAACCCAATCCAACTTTGTGTATTCTTTTGCTTTGTTTTTTCTATGTTTTAAAAATAGTTTTAGGTTATAATATAATTACATCATTTCCCCCTTCCCTTTCCTCCCTCCAAACCCTCCCATAAACTCCTGCTTTGCTTCCTCTCAAATTCACGGTCCTTATTTCTTTAATTGCTGTTATATTTCTTTGTGTGCATGTGTGTGTTCATAAATACATAGATAACATCCTCTCAGTCTGTATACTATTACATGTATGTATATGTTGTGTCCCTTTAAATTAATTAATTATTTTATTTATTTACATCCCAAATGTTGCCCCTCTTCCCTGCCTCCCCTCGAAGAGCTCTTCCTCCATCTCCTTCCCTTCCTTCCCCTTCTCTTCTTAGAGGGTGCTCCCTCCCCTCCCCCCCACCCCCCCACCCCCCCACCCTGGGGCATCAAGATTCTACAGGATTATAATCTTCTCCCACTGAGGCCAGACAAGGCAGTCCTTTGCTACATAAGTGCCAGGGGCCTTGGGCCAGGCTGTGCCTGCTCTTTGGTTGGTTTAGTCTCTGGGAGCTCCCAGGGATCCAAGTTAATTAATACTGTTGGTCTTCCTATGTTGCCATCCCCTTTAGCGTCTTCAGCCCTTCCCTCTTCTACAGGGGTCTCCAACCTCAGTCCAATGCTTGAGTGTATCTGTCTCAGTCAGTTGCTGGGAGAGCCTCACAGAGAACAGCCATGTTAGGCTCCTGTCATGTATGTCCTTTTAGATCTGGGTTACATCACTCAGGATGATATTTTTCTAGTTTCATCCATTTGCCTGCAAAATTCATGATTCCCTTGTTTTTAGTAGCTGGATAGTATTCCATTGTGTAAAAGAACCACATTTTCTGTATCCATTCTTCAGTTGAGGGACATCTGGGTTGTTTCCAGTTTCTGGCTATTATGTAGGAATAAGGCTGCTAGGTACATAGTGGACCATGTATCCTTGAGATATTGTGGAGCATCTTTTGGGAATATGCCCAGAAACAGTATAGCTGGGTCCTCAGGTAGAACTATTTCCAATTTCCTGAGGAACCGCCAGACTGATTTCCAGAGTGGTTGTACCAGCTTGCAGTCCTTCCAGCAACGGAGGAGTGTTCCTTTCTCCACATCCTTGTCAGCATCTGCTGTCACCTGACTTTTGCACTTAGCCATTCTGATTGCTGTAAGGTGGAATCTCAGGGTCGTTTTGATTTGCATTTCCTTGATGACTAAGAGTGTTGAACATTTCTTTAGGTGCTTCTTGGTCATTCGAGTTTCCTCAGTTGAGAATTCTTCGTTTAGCTCTCCACTCCGTTTTTAAATTGGGTTGTTTGATTGTTTGGAGTCTGAGTTCTTGAGTTCTTTGTATATATTTTGGATATTAACTCTCTATCAGATGTAGGATTAGTGAAGATCTTTTCCCAATCTGTAGGTTGCTATTGACAGTGTTCTTTGTCTTACAGAAGCTTCAATGGTTGGTCTTAAAACCTGGACCTTTGATGTTCTGTTCAGGAAAATTTTCCCTGTGCTGATGTGTTCGAGGCTAGTTCTTGTAAATCTCCAGCCCAAATAACCCCAGGCAATGAAAATACAACTCAATTAATATGAATACAAGCTGTGTGCCTAGATTGGGCAGATCTACCACTACACTACCATCTTCCCCATCTATGAGGCCCCTTATAACTTGTGGTTTCTCCAGGCCAGGTACTTCTGCTCCACTTTCCTTTTCTTCCTCCTCTTCCCCCTTCTCCTCCCCCTCTCCTTCCCCCTCCTCCTCCTCCTCCCCCCTCGTCCTCTTCCTCCTCTTCCTCCTCCATCATCCTCTCTCTCTCTCATTTTCTTCCCAAAACCTTCAGCTCCACCTTCCCCTCTTCCTCCCCTCAATCACTGGCTCTAGCCTTTATTTTATACGTTAAGGTGGGAAGAAGGTTTACAGGAAGTCACCTGAGTGCTGACTCCCTTGTTCAAAGCCCCTCATAGGAGAACGGAATTGATATCAAATATAATTAGCCCCAGGGCTATCCACAACAAGTTCCTCTTTCTGTTCTATCAGACTTAGTTTATCTGGTTTTATATTGAAGTCCTTGATTCACTTGGATTTGAGTTTTGTATAGGGTGATAAATACAGATCCATTTGCATTCTTCTTCTTGCAGACATCCGGGTAGAGCAGCACCGTTTGTTGAAGAAGCTTTCTTTTTTTCCCACTGTATGGTTTTGGCTTCTCTGTCAAAGTTCAAGTGTCCGTAGGTATGTGGGTTTATTTCTGGGTCTTCAACTCTATTCCATCGATGGACCATCTGTCTCTGTTTCAATACCATGTGGTTTTTATCACTGTTGCTCTGTAGTACAGCTTGAGGTCAGGGATGGTGATTCCTCCAGAAATTCTTTTATTGTTCAGAATTATTTTGGCTATTCTGCTTTTTGTTTGTTTGTTTGTTTTACCATATGAAGTTGAGAACTGGTCTTTTCCACGGCTGTGAAGAATTGTGTTGGAATTTTGATGAGGATTGCATTTAATCTGTAGTTTTTTTTTAAATCAAATTTACCAGTCCAGTAGTTGTGTAGGGTCATCTGCTGGAGCATGATTGACTTAACAGGGAGGTCTACTGATCTAAGGAAAACTCCATTCCCAGAAGCCATCAGTCATCAACAGTACTCCAGCTAGGGTTGGGGGAAGCTGGTGGCTTCCAGCTGCCAGCTGACTGATTTCTCCTGTGTAGGTCCTCGGCAGGCAAGCACAGCTGCTTGACCTCCCACTCCTCAATCTTTTTTCCCTCTCTCCTCTGGAATTTTGGTTTCTTTAAAAACTCAGTTATGTTATGCAACTCTGTTTTTGTTTTTGTTTTGTTTTTTTTTTTTATTCTGGGTCTTTTATTTTGTTTTTTTGTTTGTTTGTTTGTTTGTTCGTTTGATGCAGCAAGCTTTCATTGCTGTCTCACATTCACCCATACATAGAAACTCAGAATTTCCATTGTTATTCTTTACTTAGGCTCAACATCTTATGACATGAAAGGAAGACTCGAGCCATGAGTTAAACTTCATGTGGAGGAAACAGGGACATCAGGATGTAGCCTCCTGAGTCCTGGGCTTCAGTCAGTTGTTTCTATTGACTATTGAAGAATGAAGAATCTGATTTTATAAATGCCACAAGAAGCATGAACCCTGCCATATAAGTAAGTTCTGTTTTTGTTTTAATCCCAGATGTAGGATATGGGGCTGCTTCAGATTGTCCATCACCGCTAACTATGATTTGTCTCATGCTCTAGAAGGGGTGTGAGTTTTGCCGGCTTCAGGTAGTTTACTTTTGGAATTCTGGGGACTCTTGAGAGGGTATAAATTCGAGAGAGCCTGAGAGGACCTGAGGAGGCTGCTTCTCTCAGTTCATATTGCTGTAATTTGTCAAGTGATTGTGAGCAAAGAGATGAGAAAAAAAATGGGTACCCCAACAATGAAGATTGGACTTGCTCCAAGGATCTCCAGAGTCCTCATCAGCAGGAAGCAGTCTAACAAGATTAACGCCCCTTTCCCCTCACTTTCTTTCTCTCCTACCTAGGGTTGGTGAGTTGGAAGGGATTAGAGTGGAGAAAGGTGGTAGGTAAAAGAACCCAATAAAGTAGCCAAAAAGTACAGTTATACTCCTGCACGGTGTTTCCTGAACCTGAAAGGAGGGAATGTAATATGGGTGTCTCATTTGGGGTTAAGCACTCCACAGACTCCTTTGCTCAGCACCTTGACCGGTTGTAGGTTTCTAAATTAACTACCATTCACTACAAAAAGAAAAGTCTCTGATGAGGTCTGATAGCTAGCTGTACTACACTATGGGACTAGAGGTACAAATTCAGAGGGCAGTGGGATACTGTGTCCACTTAGCAAAATAATAGTAGAAGGTTCAACCATGGGAGCACCCCAACTTGCATGCCCTCACCTCCCAAAAAGCTGAGCAAACAAATAAATAAATGCTTTAAAGATTTAAGAATATCTGGGGCTGGTGAGATGGCTCAGTGGGTAAGAGCACCAACTGTTCTTCGGATGGTCATGAGTTCAAATCCCAGCAACCTCATGGTGGCTCACAACCACCCGTAATGAAATCTGATGCCCCCTTCTGGTGTGTCTGAAGACAGCTACACTGTACTCATTTATAATAATAAATAAATCTTTAAAAAAAAAAGATTTAAAAATATTGTTAAGAGCTCTAATTTTTCCCTAGAAGTTAAAATTTTTCCTTTTATACTTAAGTTATTAATCATTATGGACTTGATTTTGGAGTATAATATGAAATAAGTATTCATTTTCTTTACTTTTCCCTCACAATAATAGAAAATCTCCTAGCACCAGTTATCAAGTGCTCCCATCTTAAGAAGAGGGCTTCAGGTCCACATCAAGCTTCCAAAAGTGCAGGACTCCATTCCAGATGGTTCCATTAATTGTAAATCACATCCTCTGCCAGTACCACATCAACTTAATTTTTACTAGCTGCCACTGACCACTAATCTTTAGAAACACAGTTAATAGCGATACAGTTCCTACATTTAACTGAAAAGTAAGCAAGTAAACAGTTCTTTCTAAACAAGATGATTAATTTTTTTCTTCAAAGATCAAGGCATTAGACAATAAGTAACAAAACTTCGGACTGGGAAGAGGCAATTGTATCACCTGCTAAATTCCATTCAATAGATTTTTTTTTTTATCTTTACATACCTTTGCTGTTGGAGATAAGATATAAACAAAATTCCAACTATGAGAGACAGTAGCCAATCTCTTCTAAGCATTAAAACAATTTGTATAAATGATTGCTTCCCCACCCCACCCTTGCTTATTACTGTTATTTACTACAGTGAGGAAATGGACCATATATGTCCATCAATGGATGAATGGAAAATGAAAAAATGGTACATAGATAGTGTTCAACTCTAAAGAAAAATTAAATCCCCCAAACTTGCAGGATATTAGAAAGAATAATATTGAATGAGGTCACCCAAGCTTAGGAGGGAAAGAAAGAAACAATCACATGTTCTTCCTCCTGTGCAGATCCTAGCTTAGGATGTGTGTGTGTGTGTGTGTGTGTGTGTGTGTGTGTAAATGTGGGCATAGTAAAACACAGAGCGGAGACCTAGAAAGGATAATATCGGGTGATGAGTAAGGATGGAATGCAGGCCAAAGAGTACATGAGTAATGAAAAGGGATAGGAGGCAGCTCAACTGTCATTTATTTTTCCTTTTCATTTTATGTGTCTGAGTGCTTTGCTTGCCTGTATGTTTGCTCACCATGTGTGTATAGTGCCCATGGAGACCAGAAGAGGGTATTGGATGCCTGGGAACTGGAGTTACAGACCGTGTAGGTGCTGGGAATGAAACGCAGGTCCTCTAGAAGAGCAGCCAGTGCCTTTAACTGCTGAGCACTGGATCGATCCTAGGTGGTTTTCTTTTTTTCCTTCTTTCTTTCTTTCTTTCTTTCTTTCTTTTTTCTACTTTGTTTTTCTTTTATGGTGGATAAAGGTATAAAAGTATAATCCATAGTGACAGTGTTAACTGTAAGTGATGCTCCATGACTTCATTCTAACTTTATAGAAGTGTTTATTTGAATGGCTACCTTAATCTAGTTCCATGATATATATAGTTATGTATGCTCTATAGCCATCAAAAATTATAAGTATTATAATATATATGCCTTCAATTTTTTTTTCGAGACAGGGTTTCTCTGTGTAGTCCTGGCTGTCCTGGAACTCACTCTGTAGACCAGGCTGGCCTCTCTAAGTACACTGTAGCCGTCTTCAGATACACCAGAAGAGGCCATCAGATCTCATTACGAATGGTTGTGAGTCACCATGTGGTTGCTGGGAATTGAACTCAGGACCTTTGGAAGAACAGTCAGTGCTCTTACTCGCTGAGCCACCTCTCTAGCCCCCATTCTTTTTAAAAAGGGGGGAAAAAGTCCTTAATGGTCAGGGGTGTTTCCTTCTTTCCCACAATGGGCATGTAAGAACTTCCTTAGGAGCAATTTACTAAAGGAACAGAGTGGAATAACCTCCACACAGCTGTACTCCAGCGTCAGAGTGAGAACAGGAAGTAAGTAAGGGCGTTAGGAAGGGCTCAGGAGCACCTGGGATCTCTCTCTGTGAGAAACAGAGAAAGTTCCCACAAGGTTCAAATAAATAGATCGATGTGCCAAGGTTAAAAAGAAAAAAAAGAAGAAGAATAAAGTCTAAACAATCAGCAGCAGTTCAACACAAATGAATTTCAGTGTTGTCCTACCAGGACGAATACCGAGGTAACAATCTAGATCTCTCCAGGAAGTGGAGGTAGGACCCCTAGCATTCCTCCTGACACCCTGTGTTAGGCCCTAAAAGAATCTGCCACTGCTGAGCTTGCTCTTGTTACTCCATTTGCAACTTTTCTATCTCAAAGACAGCAGGAAGAACCAGAATCATGAAGGAAGTGATTTGAATCCACAAAGCTGCCCTGGGAAATCTGTAATCTTCTGAGCCACAAAGAGTGAGAGATTAAAGGTGGTCAAAGGTGGCTCTGGCGATTGACCAGAACCTCTCAGGAAACATCTCCATCAGACCCTAGAGTCTTCCGACAGGGTCTCTTCTAGCTGCAGCGATGCCGGCAGCCATGGCTGTAGGCTTGTTTTTAATTTTTTTTTTTCGAGACAGGGTTTCTCTGCACAGCCCTGGCTGTTCTGGAACCCAGAGGCAGGCGGGTTTCTGTTTTTAATTTTTTAAAGTTAAGGTCTTTAAGCCATGATGAAATGTCCGACAAGAATAACTTAAGGGAGAGAGGGTTTGTTCTGGCTCACAGTTCAAAAGAAGTCCATCACCGCGGTGGCAGGGAAGCAAAGGCACCTGGTCACTTTGCACCCAAGTCAAGAGGCAGAGAGTAAGGAATGCATGCTGTGTGTGTGTGTGTGTGTGTGTGTGTGTGTGTGTGTGTAACATCAATTGACAGTAAGCACTCCCCACAGACGTCCTCAGTGGCCCAGCCTTCCCAGGTGGTAAAAGATTTTGTCAAATTGACACTAACCATCATAGAATACACAGGAAGAGCACAGGGTCATGGCGTCTTCACAAATGTGTGTCATCATGCATTGTTCTCTTTTGTTTCTTCCTCCAAAGCTTTTCCTTGTGCTCCCTCCCTGTGCAGCCGCCCGCCTGCCTGCCGTCAGGTCAGTAACCCTTCTGGCTTTCCATCACCTTAAGTATTTCTGATACTCCTTAAGTTCTCTTCATCCCCTCTTCTCATTCCCTTTCTACTTTTGTGACGTGCAAACAAACACAACACACATAAATTTATGTCCCCTATATGACAGAAAATGGGATGCTTTTTTTCTGAGTCTGTCATATTTTACTGAACATAATGATTCTCAGCAGCATCTTCTTTTTTCAAATGACATAATTTCAATTTTCTTACAGCTGCTTAAGATTCTATTGCATATGTATTATCACATTGCCTTGTCTACTTCCTGGATGTTGTGATTAGTGCAATTGTAAACAGGGGGTGCGAGTATCTTGTGGTGTGTGGACTTAGAGTTCTGTCCAAGAGTGGGATACCTAGAAACTTCACATTTCTTTCTTTAAAAAAAATTATGTATGTTTGTATGTATGTGTATAAATATTTATTTGTTGTATGTGAGTACACTGTAGCTGTCTTCAGACAGACCAGAAGAGGGCATCATATCCCATTACAGATGGTTGTAAGTCACCATGTTTGTGAGTCACCATGTGGTTGCTGGGAATTGAACTCAGGACCTCTGGAAGAGCAGTCAGTGCTCTTAACTGCTGAGCCATCTCTTCAACCTTTTAAAAATTTTTTTAAAAGATTTAATTAATTAATTAATTAATTAATTTGGTTTTTCAAGACAGGGTTTCTCTGTATCGCCCTGGCTGTTCTGGAACTCACTCTGTAGACCAGGCTAGCCTCAAACTCAGAAATCCCCCTGCCTCTGCCTCTGGTGGGACTAAAGGTGTGCACCACTACCGCCCGAATTTATTTTTAAGAGAGAAATGTAATTGGTTTAAATTATTTACTCATTTATTTATTCATTTATTTTGTGCATGTATAACAGGTATATGTGTGTGCCCTCAGAGGCTCGAAGAGGGTGTCAGATCCCCCAGAGCTGAGGTTATAGGCAGTTGGGGGACCTCCTAACATGGGTGCCAGATCAACAAGCAGTCTTTAGTTGCTGAGCCATTTCTCCAACTCCTTCAGCCCCTGTTCTCTCTCTATATATACATATATATGTGTATATATAATATATATTATATACAAATATATAATATACATATACATGTGTATATATATATTATAAGATATATATATATTTTCTCTGTTTTTGGTCTTTTGAGTCAGGGTTTCTCTGTGTAGCACTGGCTGTCCTGGAACTCACTCTGTAGACCAGGCTGGCCTTGAACTCAGAAATCTGCCTGACTCTGCCTCCTAAGTGCTGGGATTAAAGGCGTGCACCACCACTGCCCAGCTTATATTTCTTTAAGAAAAAGTTCAGGGGACTGGAAAGACGGTTTGGTGGTGGAGAGAACGTGTTGACTTAGGTTTGGTTCCCAGCATCTATGTGTTTTATAAGGTGATTCATATCTTTTCCTGACCTCCATGGGTACCAGTCATGCATGTGGGCACATATGTACTTGCACAAAAAATACTTCTATACATTACATAAACAAATCCAAAACAGAAAGAAAAATAAAAAAAGGAAGATTGAGTTCAGGGGCTGGAGATAGGGCTCAACAGTTAAGAGCACTTTGTGTTTTTTGCTGAGGACCCAGGTTCAGTTCTCAACACCTATGTCAGGCAGCTTATAACTGCCTGTAATGACAGCTCCAGGGGTCTGACACCCTTTTATGGCCTTCAAGGGCACCCACATGTGCATGGATCATGCAGGCACACAGAGACAAATACACATATACATACACACATAAACACAAACATACACACACACATCAATAAAAAGTACATTTAAAAACATTTTCAATCTCAAACAAAAATTCTCTTTCCTATTTTGAGGGCACATTTAAACCTATTGTCTTTCCCACCCTGTGTGAAGGCATACACGAGGAGCACAGGTTGATACTTGCCCGAGAACGTCTATTAAGTGACGGCATATGTGCCTACCTCTGTAAACTGTAAGGTTGCCCATTTCACATTACCAGAAGCCAGCACAGCTCTGACACTTCTTGGTGAAGACAGCCACCTAGTGGAAATAGTTCTACAAATATATGAAGATCAGCAATAAGAATTTGAATGCTCAGCCCAAGCGCAAATTGCGATGTTAAAGGCTGTTAAAGAAAATGGCTGGGCTGGGTATGGTGGCATGTATAAAACTTTACCCAGCACTCGGGAGGCAGAGGAAGGAGGTGTCTGTGAGTTCACGGCCAGCCTGGCCTACATAGTGAATGCTAGGCCAGACCGAGCTATATATACAATAGCTCTGTCTCAACAAAACAAAACAATAAAAAGAAGGACCTGGGGATGTAGAACAGCAGAACAGCAGAACAGTGGTTGCCTAGCATGTGTGAGGCCTTTGGTTCAGTCTCTACTACTAAATAATAAGCTCCAACCCTCAAAGCAGTAAACAAACAAAAAACCCCCAAACCAAAACAACAAACAAAACCCATATTCAGGTACTGCTTATCTTACGTCCGGGTCTGAAAGTGGTGATGGCGAGAGGAGCCGGTGTGGTGGGACGAGGCGGGTCAGGGTAGGGCGTGGTGGGGCGTGGTGTGGTGTGGCATGGGGAGTGGGGGCGTGGGGCGTGGTGGGGCTGACATTAGCCTTTATTCCCTGGTTTCATGAGTAGAGAGAGCCTTTAGATTAGAGAATGGTAAACTCAGATGCATTGCTTTGAGTCTGCATTGAGGTAGATGGGTCTGTGGCAGCGCGTCTGTATGAGCAGCTTGTTTACATCATTTATAGTGGTAGTGGTTGATTGAACCCATGGTGTTGCACATCCTAGGCCAGTGGTCTCAACCTTCCTTATGCTGTGACCCTTTAAGACAGTTCCTCATGCTGTGGTGACTCCAACCATAACATTGTTTCCATTGCTACTTCATACCTGTAATTTTGCTACTGTTATGAATCATGATGTGCTTTCTGATGGTCTTTGGTGACCCCTGTTGAGAGCTTGATTCTCTCCCAAGGGGTCATGACCCACAGGTTAAGAACTGCTGTTTTAGTCCGCTGCTCTACCAGCAAAGTACATCCCCAGCCAATCATTAACGTTTAACTGCCGAGGCCCATTTGTCAATCACTGGGTTTTAGAATGTATGAATTCTTCAACTTTAAACTTAAAACTTTATTAGCAGTTTAATAACAAAGGCTACTAAAATGATAAATAATATGACAGTCGGTTTCATTATGGGTGCTTGAGCTAGGTCAGATTTTATATGCAGGTTTTTTAAATTTCCTTTTAAATTAGAACTAATTCACAATTATGAGTCATCAGAAATGGGGGATGGGGAGAGGGCTGTGGTTTTCAGTGGTAGAACCCTTACTTTGAATTCACAAAATCCTGGGTTTTGTTCCTAATACAGAAAATGAAAGAGGCACAAGTTTTGACAAACTAATAGTTTGGGGCTTTTGGATTGAATGTGAATCCAGAAATTTGGGAGAGATTTGCCCCTGAGCAGCACATCTGGCTCTGTCAGCCCAGACGGTGACACTTCAAACATCTGGCTGTGTGTAGCTCTAAGAAAGAATTTAGATCTTATGCCACAGAGTTTGATTGCATCTTTAATTTATTAGCATTATTATTGTGAACACATATAATGTGTTCATTTTGGCTTATGCAATTCGGCCTACTTGTGGAGCCTGAGGATAACTTTGTAGAGGCCTTCTGCCTTTGCAAAGGTCCCTGAGCTTGAACTCAGGACAGTAGACCTACAAGTCAAGCCCGACTATTAGTCCCCGACTGAATGGTCATGGTTTTAAAATATACCTCATGTACTGCGCATTTCTTTCTTGACAGAATGAAGCATTTGTCTTTTGAAAATTTTTGTAATTATTTGCATCATCTGTCAATGAAAAAAACCTTTGGCCTATAGGAAAGGGTAGAATAGAAGGTGGGACATCTGGGAGGCAGAAAGAATTCTGGGATAGAGCCAGGCGTGGGAGATGTGAGGAGATGGATGCCTGGTAACTGAGTACAGGTGACCAGCATGTGGCAGAATGTAGATTAAAATAAATGGGTTAATTTAAGCTACGATCTAGTCAGAGAAGAGCCTAGCTATGTGGCCAAGGTATTTGTAAATATATTTTGAGTCGGAGTCTTGTTTCTGGGAGCCAGGGGCTGGGAGGAAGAACCAAGACCGGACTTCTACAGGCATTTTTTTTTTTCTTATGAAATCCTAACCCTCTAAGTCATTACAATAAATATCTGAAATACTTAAAAGACATTAATCTATAAAATAAGATACAATGAGTACTTTAAAATAAGACGTTCCAGCTAGTCAGTGTTAGCTATAGAGCAGCAACTAAGGCAGTCTCTTGAAGTGTTTTAAATGGCCTTTCTTAGCATTATCAGAATCTAGAATAACGTTTGCTACACTTTGCAGGCTGACCCTCTGGACTGAATGAAGATCCTCCTGCCTCAGTCTTTCAAGTAGCGGGTAGCACAGACAGACTTACCATGCCCAGCTTGCTTCGAACCTTTTGAAAATGTCTTCTTTCCGGGCAGTGGTGGCGCATGCCTTTAATCCCAGCACTTGGGAGGCAGAGGCAGGCAGATTTCTGAGTTCGAGGCCAGCCTGGTCGACAGAGTGAGTTCCAGGATGGCCAGCCAGGGCTACACAGAGAAACCCTGTCTTGAAAAACAAAACAAACAAACAAAAATAAAAAATAAAAAAAAAAAAAGGAAGAGAAGAGAAAATGTCTTTTTACCCTAAGGCTGTGTGTGTATTAGACCCATCCTGATTATTGCCACAGTTTTCTTTTTCCTGTTTCTCATACTGCAGCAATGTTGCTGGCTATGCTTGTCCAATGTGTGTGAACAAAGCCCTTTTATTGTTTTTTCCTCTGAACTCCATCTGGATTCCTGGGGTATGAGTTTGAGAATCATTGCTATGGACTTTGGCAATTCGAGCTCCCTCATAGCCTATGAAGTACTGAGTGTCTGGCTTCTGCTCTCGAGTGCCCTCCGTGCTCTGGGTTCCACTGCAGTTGGTTGAACACCTTTGGGAGGTCCTGTATCATTTGCAAGACATCTCCATCTATATTTTAATGGAAAGCTCAGAGTTCCAGGCTAAGTTGCTGGCTCCCTGAGCTCTTGGTGGATGGGGGTTGCCCTACTTAGGTTTCTTTTGTCTTCTTTTCTTTTCTTTTTTTTGAGACAGGATTTCTCTGTGTAGCTCTGGCTATCCTGGAACTCACTCTGTAGACCAGGCTGGCCTCGAACTCAGAAACCCACCTGCCTCTGCCTCCCAAGTGCTGGGATTAAAAGCATGCACCACCACCGCCCGGCTCCTACTTAGGTTTCCATTGATGTGGTAAGCATCACAACCAAAAGCAACTTGAGGAAATCATTTATTTGGCTTAAGTGTTCCAGTCACAGTCTGCATAGAGAGGGAAGCTGCCTTAGGGTTTCTATTGTGGTGACAAAGCACCATGACCAAAACAGCAAGTTGGGGAGAAAAGGTGCACTTGCCTTATACTTCCATATTGCTATTCATCATCGAAGGAAGCCAGGACAGGAACAGGGCAAGAACCTGGGGGCAGGAGCTGGTGCAGAGCCCATGGAGGAGTGCTGCTTGCTGACTTGCTCCTCATGGCCCGGGCATCCCTCGTTCCCATCTGCTGGGCCTGTGAGCAAGGGCAGCTCTGGCAGAACTAATTCTGAGTTCTGTGGCTGCTGCCCACAAGGGAAAGGCTGCTCTACAGGATAGCCCGGAGGAGCAGTGTGTGTGGATCTGCTCACCTAGAGATAATCTGTCTGCTGCAGACACTTCTTAGGTATCGTCTCGCTCATTTCCTTTACCTTTAAAAATTAACAGGTATGAGAGAGGGAGGGAGAAGGGACAGAAAGAATGAGTATGCATCATGGTGGCACAAACTTCTGTCTCCAGTACTAGAGAGGCTAAATCAGGGAGATTTGATGTCAGCCCCAGCTACGCTGGAAAACTCTGAACTCTTTATAAAACAAAAACCCCAATCCAAAACAGTGGAAAATAAATGTCATCCATTGTTGAAGACAGAAAGACAAAACACTGTCACTGACACTCTGACACTAAATGTAGAGGTTTTGGTAACAATTGAAAGCAACTCAATTTTTGTTTTTGGTTTTTATATATATATTTTTTCTGAAAACAGATTAGACAGCCCAGGTGATAACCTGAAAGCCCAAGTGTCACTTTTCCTTTTAAATGGAAAATTGAGAATGATTTTCAAAATTCATGCCGATCCTTAAAAAAGCATTCCTAAGAATGGCTATGTGTGCAGGTGTGTATGTGCAGGTGTAGCTATAGATGGTTCGAAATTCTTTCTTAGAGTTACACATAGCCAGATGTTTGAAGTGTCACCATCTACCCTAACAGAGCCGCATGTGTTGCTTAAGGTTTTTTTTTTTTCTTTCTGTTCTGTTTTTATTGATGTGCACTTTATATGCCTTAAAATGGAGATGTGGACCTGGCTCAGTGGTACAGCACTTGTCTGGTTTGTACAAGGCCTCACCTCAATCCCTAGCAGCACACACACAAACACCACACATGCACAGTTTACATACAGTAAAGTACATGCATTGCTATTTTTTTTTTTTTTTTTTTTTTTTTTTTTTTTTTTTTTTTTTGAGACAGGGTTTCTCTGTATAGCCCTGGCTGTCCTGAAACTCACTCTGTAGACCAGGCTGGCCTCGAACTCAGAAATCCGCCTGCCTCTGCCTCCCAAGTGCTGGGATTAAAGGCGAGCGCCACCACCACCCAGCGAGTACTGCTGTTCTTGCAGGGGACCCAAGTTCCACTCCCAGCACTGACATTGGACAGTTTACAACTACCTATACTTAGTTCCAGGAGATCTGACATCCTCTTCTGGCCTTCACGGTCGCTGTATCCATGTGGGGCACATACAGACAAGACAGGCACATACAGGTACACAAAAATGTCAAGATTGTATAGCAGGCAAAGGTGCTTGCTAGCAAGTCTAATGACCCGAGTTCAGTCCCCAGATTGGGCCTGTTCATGGCAGGTAGAATCAGCAGTCCCTGAGGCAGGAGCCATGTACTAACACACTTCCTCATGAAATCGGTTGTTCATGTGGAAATTCACGCAAGAATTACTAATTTTTTGCATTATTTATGGTGGTCGCTGTTTGGATGGTATCTTGGGTGTCCTTCTCTTGGAAAGTGGCTAGGTAAAATGTGGAGGTTGGTTTCCATGGGAACAAGACAAGAATTAGAAGCAGCTAAGTAGAATTATATTCATGGGCTATAAATGAATGTACAAGCATCGTGTGGGACGAAAAAATTGTCTTTATGCAAAAATAATATATTTTACAGGAACACATGCAAGCAAGTGTTCTTTTTGCTCTTTGGCACAGTTGCCTGTGGGAAGGCGGATGGGGGAGGACGGAGGAAGAAGTGGGGAATGGGATTTAAAGGGTGAATAAATAAAATACCGCTGAGGCCTGGCACGTGTTGAAATGATGATTGACCCAGTCCGGTGGACCTGGAACTCCGCCCTCCACCCCACCCCCTCCAAAGGCCTGAGCTCCGCCCTCCACCCTACCCTTCTCCAAAGGCCTGGAACTCTGTCCTCCACCCCTGCCCTCCCCCAAGTCCTGGAGCTCGGCCCTCCAATCCTGCTCCACCTTCTACCCTCAAAGGCCTGCAGCTCCGCTACCCCGCCCCTTCCCGTCAAGGCTCACCAATGCGTGCTCCTGCTCTCTTTCTTCACAATTTGCTTAGCATTTATATCAAATCTCTTTAGGTAAAGGTGTTTCAAGCAAGTCTGGGGATACCTGCCTGACTTACAAAATCTCACTTTTGATTTTGCCTTGTTCAGGAGCTGTGAAGGCCTTATAGCTGGCTTTATGGTCTTTCCAAGCCACAAGAAGGAAAAAACTCCAAGCCCCAGAGAAAAAACAAACAAGCAAGCAAACAACAATAACATGGACAGCATTTGGGAGATGAAGGCAGGAGGATCAAGAGTTCAAGATCGTCTTCATTATATACTGAGTTGAAGGCTAGCCTGGGCTACATGATACCATGTCTCTAAAAACAAAACAAAACAACACAATATGAAGTCCAGTGAGACACTTTTACTGTTTTAAAGACAATATATTTCATAACACCATGTATCAGTGAAAACTTTTCAATTCAATGCAGCTGAGGCGTGGGAGGGATACACATGTTCACATGTATTCCTCTTGGTGTGTATAACAGCAAGAACACAACTTTAAATCTAACATGTCATAAATGAATGTGAGAGAAATCCAGTAGATTTTAGGTGGAGAATGAAATATTTCATGCATATCAGGGAAAGGTTAAAAAAAAGTCTTGGGTGTGCTTGACTCTGCTTGACCTAGTCCTTACATCAGACGTCCAAGGTTTAAACACTCCTGTTTTTTGTGCAAGTGTGAGGAACTTAGAATTTCACTGGGTCCTCTGCAGCAATTAAGAAAAAAAAAAAAATCAAACCCAGAACCCGAAAGCAGGTAACCTGTAGCTGAAGCATTTCTTTTTATAATTCTCCCATCATTTTTCCATGGCCTTGAAAAAAAAACCATATCTGTTATTCTTTAACTGTGTTTGAAGTCGAAAAACTAGGGGTCTGATCAGTACCTATCACACTGCAATCAAACGTGGCTCTTTCTCTTCAACTGGTTACTCATTAAATGGGACAGGCACTGAGAGCTGACACTGGAGTGAAGCTGGAGCCCTGGATTGCCTAGGGAACTCCTGCCATTGATTCTGTTAGAGGAGCTTACAGCAGTTCCTTTTTATTACTTATTAAAGTGTAATATTGACAGAATGCAATAACCTCTAAGGAAGGTTTCTTATGGAAGAAATTAAATTTCTTCTTAAAATCATTTTATAATGAACGTTAAACACATCTGAATTCAGGTTTGTAAAAAATAAGTTATCCAATGAATCACACTTTGTTCATGTTATTTTTATATATTTAACTTAAAATTCAATTCTAAATCACCCACAATTTAGGTTCATTTTTAGAAGTCTCTTATTTAGGTGGAGGGCAAGAAAATGTAAATGAGAAAAACAGTGGTTGTGGGTGATAAAATAATTCTTTTAATTCAGTAGAAGGGAAAGAGAACAGACAAGAGAGAAAAGTAAATTGAAGATGATAACTCGCTTCTGGGCAGGGACAGGAGGGAGCAGGCACTGGGCAGGGACAGGAGGGAGTGTGCACTGGGCAGGGATAGGAGGGAGTGTGCACTGGGCAGGGACAGGAGGGAGTGTGCACTGGGCAGGGGCAGGAGGGAGTGTGCACTGGGCAGGGACAGAAGGGAGTGTGCACGTGGCCCTTTATTTTGTTTCAGTAAGGTGTCTTGGTGTGTGTGAGGGTGTAAATTGAGAAACAACGAGAACTTTGGCCTTTCGTTTTGTTTAATGCGTCTCCAAGGCTACAAACCCATCGTGAGAAAGGTTATGCTACACATCCTTTGCCAAGAAAATCAGCTTATAATTATATATATAACAGTCACTGTCCATGTTAGGAGAAAAACATGCCTTCCCGTATGTCATCTACCAGGGAGCCACGGTTCCTTCCTTCGGCTTGCTGCAGGCTGCTCTTGGCCTTTCTGGCCCTGACTTCTTGGGAGGGAGGGAGGTATGTATAGTTTACCAACACTGAACGGGAAGGACTCTTCTAGCTTCCAAGTTTTGTCACTGAGACCGGGAGCCAATGGTTAGAGCTTCAGAGAGAGAAAAGTGTATCCAGTTCTTCACATCTATAGTCCAAGAGGAGGGAATGTTCTTTTTTATTAAGCTGCTCCTTATTTCTTATTTCTGAAAGTGTGTACCTATTGCATGATACATGGTAAAATAGAGCAATATTATCATGGCTGGGTTAGACTCATCCCTGGGACTGAGTAAATCAAAGGTTCTAGTCTCACATGAGTAATAGGACTTTATTATTATTATTATTATTATTATTATTGTTGTTGTTGTTGTTGTTGTTGTTATTCTACCACCACCACTACTACTACTATTTAACATCTCAAATACTTTTTTGTTCCCCTGCCCCTTTTACTCTGGGAGGGTGGGACCCTCCCTAGGTATCCCCCCCACTCCCCACCCCCAACCTTGGCTTATCAAGTCTCTGCAGGATTAGGCACTTCCTCTTCCACTGACGTCAGACAAGGCAGCCCTGTTGGGGAACAGATACCAGTGAGGCTACAGCTTTAGAGAGAGCCTCTGCTCCAGTTGTTGGGGACCCACATGGGGACAGAGCTGCATGTCTGATACATATGTGTCCCAGGGGCCTCGGTCCAGCCCGTGTATGCTTTTTGGCTGGTGGCTCAGTCCCTGAGAGCCCTAAGGGTCCAGGTTAGTTGACTGTTGGTCTTCCTGGAGTTCCTATCCCCTTCAGGATTTTGTTATTATAAAAATAAGATAAGAGGCTCCTGGGTAGTCAGGGGATGACATTTACCACAGCTATTAACTTAGAAAAGGTAGGGGAAGTGGTGAACAGCAAGAGAGTATAACTTCAGTTCAGGATAGCTCTCCATGAAGCTGATTAATTCAACAAATACAATCATTAAGCCCACACTTCATGGGAGGCATTTTTAAAAAGGAAGTAGAGATAAGTAAAATTATGTGCATTCTTGGTGTTTGTGTTAGTACAATAAATAACTTAGCAAGTGCATAGTTAGTGTAAGGTCTAGTTACGACGACGTGTGCAGTTGAGGGCTGGTGAGAGGCAGTACGTGAAAGTACTGTTTTATTTTATAGAAACTATCTGCAGTAGTAATCTCCAGCGGGGAGATACTCACAGAGAGATACAAAGTGCCTGGAGCAGTAATCTCCAGTGGGGAGAGATTCACCTGGAGGTACGAGTAAGGGGCATGTGTCTGAGGGAGGGGCAATCCAGGAAGAGAGAAGTCCTGGTGTCAATGTGTGGGACCCCCGTGAGTACCAGCCAAAGGCCAGCAACAATGAAGGGTAGGTAAAAGACAAGAGGTAGACACCAATGTGGACGAGGCCAGAACATGCACAGCTTTGTAAGTTGTTAAAGAGTTTGTATTTAATTACAATAAAAACCATTGTTGGGCTGGAGAGTTGGCTCTGCAGCTAAGAGCACTCTCTCCTCTTATAGAGGACCAGAGTTATTTTCCCAGCATCCACACAACAGCTTACAACTGCCTTTAACTCCAATTCCAGAGGATCGAATGCCCTCTTCTGAGCTCCTTGGTCACCAGCCATGCATGGGCATACACATGCACAGATACAGGCAAAACACATGTACACAATAACTAAATAAAATTAAAAAAAACAAAAACAAAAACAAAAAACCTAGCCTGCAACCCCCAGCAAAGACATTGGGAGCCAGATGTGGTGACTTACACCTGCAAACCCAGCACTCAAGACACTGAGGCAGCCTGAAAGACAGGAGGTTACTAGTTAGAACACCGGCTTTGTCAGGAAACACTTTCCAAGTTTTCTTACTGAGTGCAAACTACACATTTAACTACTCCTACCTGCGAGAGTGACAGACAGGAGCTACAGGTAAGAGCGAAGGGCGAAGGGCAAGAGCAAGGGGCAGGAGCGATGAGCAGGAGCGAAGGGCGAGCGACGGGCAGAAGTGACTGACCGGTGAGAGACTACCCAGCTCCTTTGCTAGCAAAGCACAGTGAGACAGACAAGAGTATCTGATCGTGTAATAGTGGTGCTTGCCATCGCTAGTGACTGAGTTCTGCCAGCATGTGTCAGGGCTTTCCCACCAGTGCCCAGGAAAGCCTCTCCTGCTTTCTTTCCCTTGGTGATTTAAACCCATTGCCAACTTTATACTCGCCCAGGGTGCATTGCCTCATCAATTCATTTCTGGTGAAGCTGCCATTCTTTTTATTTTATTTTTTTAAATTTTTTATTTTAAATTATTATTATTATTATTATTATTATTATTATTATTATTATTATTATTAGTAGTAGTAGTAGTAGTAGTAGTAGTAGTATTTTTCATTTTTCGAGACAGGGTTTCTCTGTGTAGCCTTGGCTGTCCTGGTACTCACTCTGTAGACCAGGCAGGCCTCGAACTCAGAAATATGCCTGCTTCTGCCTCCCAAGAGCTGGGATCAAAGGTGTGCGCCACCACTGCCCGGCTTGAAGTTGCCATTCTGAGAAAGCCAGTCAAAACTACGAGACATTTCTCTGCTCCTTGGTTGAAGAAGGAATTAAATTACTAATGTCTTCAGGTGCAAAGTGTGGTCAGAAAACCAGTAGACTGGTCATTTTAGAATTTCCGACTGTGTTTGCCACAGGGAAAAGTGTAGACTGTAGTAGTGGCTTGCCATACAAACTTCTTGAAGTGGGAGGGGATTGATATTTTTGAAGATTTTAAAGACTAGCTAGTTGCTGGAGGGAAATGGGAAGTCAAAGAGTGAGAGAGGGAGGGAGGTATGGAGGGAGGGGAGAGATACACACACACACATACACACACATACACACACATACACACATACACACACACACATACACACACATACACACACACACACACACGGGCGGGTGTGTGTGCATTGAGTGGGGTGAGAAGCTAGATCCTGTAGGATAGTGGTAAAAATCCTGGGTTTTTAGTCTAAGGTTACTTTTGCTTTATTTGGTTTTGTAGCGCAGACTGGTCTTGAGTTCGCAGCAATTGCCCTGTTTACAGCTTCCTGCGTGCTGGGATTACGGCTGTGGACTCTCACGCCTGGCTTTCTTTCGGTTTCAATGGGATACCGCTGAACAGTGGTGATCAAGATTAACTTTTTGAGACTATTTCTCTCTGGCTCCTGTGGGATGGATGGGAGGAATGAGGAGTAGAGGTGAGATCGCGGGAAGATAGAGTTGAGAAGGAGAAATAAAGCTGCTTTGGATGGGGTCAGAACCTCAGAGGAAAGAATATTATGAATTTGAGATATATTTTGGAGGCAGAATTGGCAAATACTGGTGTTGAGTTAGATCTGGGAGGCAGGAAGTGGGGGCCATAAGTGTTCGTTTCCAGGTCTCTGGTTTGCATAACTTGCCTGATAGGGGTGTCATCTGCTGAACTTTACAAGATGGCAACAGGCTTGGAAGGGAGAGAGCCGAACAAAAAGAGTTTCCAAAAAGAGTATGTTAATATACTTAATAAGGAATCTTTAAAAACACTTATCAAAGGACTGGAGAGATGGCTCCGAAATTAAGAACATTGGCTGCTCTTTCAGAGAACCTGGGTTCAATTCCCAGCACCCATCTGACCATCCACAATGTAAGACTCCTGCCCTCTCCTGGCACCTATGGGTACTGCATGCACATATTGCTCAGATGCACACACTAGCAAAACACCCATACCCATACAATAAGGTCACCATGTAGTCTTTAAGTTGTCCTCAAATGTGACTTGTCTACCTCAGCCACTATGGTGCTGGGGTTACAGGTGTGTAGCATCACACACGAATTTTCAACTTTTTTTTTTCTTCCTAAGACAGGGTTTCTTTGTGTAGCTTTGGCTGTCCTGGAACTCACTCTGTAGACCAGGCTGGCCTCGAACTCACTCTGTAGACCACTTGAGTGCTTTTCTAGTTTTTGTGCTCTTGTTCTTTTTTTTTTTTCCCGAGACAGGGTTTCTCTGTGTAGCCCTGGCTGTCCTCGAACTTACTCTGTAGATCAGGCTGGCCTCGAACTCAGAAATCTGCCTGCCTCTGCCTTCCAAGGGCTGGGATTAAAGGCGTGCGCCACCACCGCTGGGCTGTGCTCATGTTCTTACACTGTTTTATCTTGGGCAAGTTCGCCTTGCTAAAATCCCACTGTAAAGATTAAACAAGATAACACATAGTGTCATACAGTTTCTGGAACATAATAGTAGATTCTTGCTATGTTTAAATCTATTTACTTATATCTACTTCATAGCCCTGTGTGTCTCTCCAAGGTCTGCATCTCCAGTTTTCAAACCCAGTATAATTGATTATTCTCCCAGCACGCCACACCTCCAGATCTAAGGAGTGAATCTGACCACACGAATCCCTGGTTTCCCTAACAGCCCTGGTAAGTACTTAGCTTCCAGGTGAGTAAGAGGTGCTGGTGGCTCAAACCGCTTGCAGCATGCTTAAAGGCTCTTTTTCTAGGACTCACCAGTTCGAGATTAGATTTGGGGCCTTCAAAACAGCTGGAAATGTTTATCTTGCATTTTGAACATATAATTTGTAGCAAACATACAATTAAACACATGGAAAGCTGTAGCGTGGCTTATCTAATTATTGGCGGGGTTAGCTGTGGAACACTAAGAGAACTGGTCATGGAGATGGCTTCTTTATGAAAGGCACTATTTTGGAACAAATTATACATTTGGTATTTTCGATCCCAGACAAAGACCATGCCACTAAGTACTAGTCTAATACTATACTTGGCCTATACTTCTCCCTCCGTAGTCAATAACAACAAAGGCAGTGATAACGGAATAGCTGTTGGTGTGTGCTGTGTGTCTACTGTGCTGGATACTGACTTAGTGTTTTGTGTTTGTGGGATTTGTTAGCATAACCTGGGAAGACATATGTTGTCTCTGCTTAACAGATGATAAAATTAAGCTTAGCTTCCCTTTGGCTGTTGTTAACAAATGACCACAACCACAGCTGTAGAGAGACCAGAAGTCTAAAATCAGGCTGTTGGGAGGGCTGATTCTTTTTGGAGGCTGCCCTTCCAGCATGGGGGATATTGCATATTTTAGTTTGTGGCTGAGCCACTCCAGTCTCTATCTTTATCTATATCTGGCATGTACAGCAAAAGTCCTGACTGTGGCAGTGCCCGTGGGTGAGGTTTGGCCAACCATCCCAACATGCTAACTAAAGAGAGGAGCGATGAGGTCTTGCCCAGCATGGGTGAGGCCCCAGGTTCTGTCCTTATCATGAGGGTCAGAGAAGAACAGATAAGGGAGTCCAGTGACCCCAGGTCTGTTTGAGGTTATTGGCATTAGCTTTAGGTTTAAGTAGAGAAAGAACTAAGGCGCAAAGCTAGAGCTTTGCATCATTAAACTGTTCTGGTCAAAGATACTCCTTGAGTTTCTCCAAGTTAAGCCAATCGGAGTTCTGACCAAAGAACAGGAGAAAGTCATGAGAAGAAGGCAGACACCAAGCTTTCTTCCTGAGTTGGTATTCTTTCTGTTTTCAGTTCCCTTGTGAGTGTCATCACTCCTTGGCACAAAGCAGCTCCTAGGTGCCCACTACACACACCCTCATTTCTCCTCCTTGATGTTGATGGCATTGACTCACCTTCTGTTTTAAGGGCATTGGTGATGGCATTTAGACCCCACGTGGAAACATATGGATTGTTTCCTTGCTTCAAGACCCTTCCTTAACCACATTAAGAAACAATGCTGTATAAGGGAGTCACCCCAGGCCCCAGGGCCTCAGACTCGGACAGAGCCACGGGACCGTTGCTAGTGTACCTCGGCTGTAAGGTGTATTCAGCACCTTAACCAGTGTGTGGCTGTCAGTGGTATGAAGTGTCAGAGCCGATCCCTGATGTCCTCAGAGTCGACATCTGCAAGCTGGTTCCCCTATCAGGTAGGAGGCTGGCACTAGAGTTGGAAGAGCAGGGATGTGGGACTCACCAAGCAGGGGTAAGGCGGAGTTTAACTGTTCAGTTCTTCACTCAACTAATACTCCAGCACAAAGACATGGTTGCTGAATACAGGCGACTGTGGTCCAAGGAGGGGACAAAGTCCTCTAAGGGAGGTTTCTAGGTGTTTTTAAAAGAGTCAAGTGACAGTGGCAAGGTAGGGACCCACCATGATGGCAGCTTTTAGCATTGAGGGGTGCTGAGTGTCACTACTGAGGCACCTTGGCACTGCGGTGGCTAAACTGGTCTCACAGCATAGATGGTTTTTCTTTTTTGTTCCCACATTTTTGTTTTCTAAAAAGAACAATTGGCCCTGAGAGTAGCTAAATGGGACTGGAGGAAAAAAAAAAAACCTGTGAGGGACAAAGACACTATCAGTTTTTCCTCTAGCCTACTTTGTATTATGATTTAAAACAGACCCCTGCCTCTCCTGTCACCCTGCCCCCACCCCCCACCCCTCCACCCCGGCTTTCATTCAGGAAGGCCAAGGGTGTCCTGTGGCCTGGCATCTGGCTTGGTCTGCTCAGCATCGGTGACAGCTGTAGATCAGACAGATTTAGAACCCTTTTAACATTTCAAGTGACTTGTCACAGCTTCCGTCAGACGTAGTTTAAAAAGCCACACTGTGAAGGAAGTGAAGATTTGGCAAATTATATTAAGCATCAGGTAATAGAATTATTCAAAGGAAAATAATCTGGAAAATCACAGCTGTCAGTTTTAGATAATGTTAACTTAAATAATGGCATTTTAAAAAATTCCTGAAAAGGGAGAACATATGCCATATATATATATATATATATGTATATATATATATATATATATATGTAGTTTTTAAAAATCTGCACCCCCTTTTTTTTTAACAGGAATAGAAAGGTCACAATCAAGTGGAAGGTCACTGTATATTTTTGGCTGGGAAAAGTAGGAAGGAAATGTTCATCCCCCTGTTGCCATTGCCAAGGAGTACATTTGGGTTAACCGTCCCTCTCCTGGGTAATTTGAATGCCCAATCTGAAGAGCTTGTTCGAAAAAAAATGATACACAGTGTTTGTCATCTGGAAGCTGATGTCAAAAAGCACACACAAAGCAAAACATGAACTTGAAGATAATCATAACCCCTTTTCTTTTGTTTTTAAGATGTCTCACAATCTGACCTAGACTGGCCTTGAATTCTTTTTTTTTTTTGTTGTTGTTTTGTTTTTTTTGGTTTTTTGAGACAGGGTTTCTCTGTGTAGCCCTGGCTGTCCTGGAACTCACTCTGTAGACCAGGCTGGCCTCGAACTCAGAAATCCGCCTGCCTCTGCCTCCCAAGTACTGGGATTAGAGGCGTGCGCCACCATTACCTGGCCTGCCTTGAATTCTTTATTTGGCCCTTTGTTAACTCTTTATTCAGTTGATCACAAATTCTTCATAATCCCAAGTGCTAGGATTACAGGCATGTTCCACAACGCTTGGCAATTTATACATGTTTAATATTTAAACATTTATATGATAAACATTTTTAATATTTTATTATGAAGGCTTTAAAAAAGTATATACAAAAGCTAAAAGAATTGGTTTGAGTCTCTTAGTACATTTTCAACTCTGCTTCAAAAAATGCTAAAATAATTGTGTAATGAACATTTTTGTACTGACCAGATGTTGGCAGACCACAATACAGGGGCCAGATCTAATTGCTGAGTCTCTTTTGTAAATAACATTTTATTGGAACACATCCATGGCATGATGTATCTGTTCCTCTGGGTGTGACAGAGAAGCTGTGGTGGCCTGCAGAAGACCCTCAGCCATAGTCACGGCAATGATCTGGGAAGCACAAGGATAGCCAGGAGCTACATTGGTGGCAATAATGGCAATGAGGCTGATGGTAAGGTTTGCACGTGCCAGAATGTGGAGGAGGGAGAAGGCTGACTAGGATTTGGACTTCCCAGTCGTACAGTTGTCTGTGAGTGGCCTGCACGCCTCTAAGGACCCCTGGTAAATTCATCTGTCTGACTATTCATGTGATACAATGGCAAATCTGAGTGGTTCAAACAGAAAACGTAAAGCTGTGAACATTTACATAAGCAGCCGTCAACCCACTATACTTGTGAGTGGATTTCAGGTTTATGCTTACCCACGTAACTCTCCCAAAGCTCATACCAAGAGATAACATTGAAACAAGTAACCACTTAGCTAATATCAAACTCTCTGTAGTGGCTCTTCTGGGACACAGGGCATGTGACATTCCTACAGTAAAAAGTACAATCCAGTAGGGGAGGGGGTGGCCAATACTTCTTGAGGGAGAGTGAGCAGAGCAGATGAGGAATCATTAATCCACAAATTCAAGATCAGCAAACTGAAGGAGTCTAAAGTATGTTTACCATGATCAAGTAGATAAAAGGGAGTCCTGTGACCACTCAGACCTGAACATCAAAGCAACCGTCACAGCCTTGTGCCCAGGTGGGGTGCCTTCCTCTGCTGGCTAGCCTTAAACACGTGACTCTAGTCACTTACATTCAATCTGAGTGCTGAGTCACTAAAGTGCAGACCTTTGAGGAGACTAGAGAGACAGAGAAAGAGAGAGAGACAGAGAGAGGGAGAGACAGAGAGGGAGAGAGACAGAGGGAGAAAGGGAGAGAGGGAGAAAGGGAGAGAGGAAGAGAGGGGCTAGGGGAAGAAGGGGAGAAGAGGAGAGGGGGAGAGGGACATGGAAGGGGGAGAAGGAGATGGAGTGGGGAGAGAGACAGAGAGACAGAGACTTGATACTTACCAACTCTTTCACAAGGAATCCCTTGCCTTTTCAAAAGACATTGAAAGAGACGCATGACTACAATTTAAGCTCTCTGAAAAGTCCATCTTTATCTAATAAACAAAAATACTGTCTAACTAAGTGCTTTAGACTAGAACACTTGAAATGTTTAGGCAAATCCCCAATGCGGAATGTCATTCCCTAATGGAGCTTGACTTTGGAGTTTATTTATTTTTTTATTTTTATTTTTTTTAAGATTTATTTATTTATTATAAGTACACTGTAGCTGTCTTCAGACACCCCAGAAGAGGGCATCAGATCTCATTATGGATGGTTGTGAGCCATCATGTGGTTGTTGGGATTTGAACTCAGGACCTTCGGAAGAGCAGTCAGTGCTCTTACCCACTGAGCCATCTCTCCAGCTCCCTGGAGTTTATTTTTTGTTGTTGTTGTTCATGGAGTCTATCAGCTGTGCCCTCGTGGTCTAGACTCCATGCAGATTGTACTGTGATTGGTCCAGATAGAAAAGATGTGATGTGCATAAGAAAAGCATCTAACCCACACACCACCTATGGTCACTTTTTTTTTTTTTTGTTGAATGAACAAGTAAACATTTAAAGTTAGCACAAACCGGCCAGGCACAGTGGACACACTTTTAATCCAGCATTTGGGAGGCAGAGGCAGGTAGATCTCTCTGAGTTCCAGAAATAAAAATGAATGGATGGATGGATAAATAAATAAAAACAAAATAAAATAAAATTAGCACAAGCTAACAAGAAGTCAGCAGTGGTACACAGTGTTTAAGTCTGGTTCTTTTGTTCTGGGTTATACAGAAGTTGGCTAATATTTGTTCAAATCAGAGCACAAGCACAGTCTGGGGTAAAGAACTTGATACAGTGGCTCTTCCTGAAACCCAGCCTGCTCCTGCCTGGCTGCCCGGGCGTGAGGCCCCAACAGAGCAAGGGCAGGCGGCCCTGACGCCCCTCGGCTGGGGCGCTCTCCATGGAGCACATGCTCAGTTCAGATCCTGGCAAAGCCGCTGGCCCTGAGGCTTATGGCTTGCTTTCTTCTTTCTCCTCTGGAATTGTTTCCCACATCGGCTCCTTGATGTGTTCTGGCAACTGCTGTATCTGTGTCTTTGTAACTTCCATGGCCACCCCTTCAGGTAAGTTTCACTGGATATACTCCAGGTAGACATTGGCTGTGCATCCCATCAAATGTTTTAACTCCAAACATCTGTAGAGCGTCCTCATCTCATACTGGACTCTGTGCTTCTTGAAGATGTGCACCGACTTGAGAAGAGTGAAGCGCTATATTTTTCTTGGAGGTTCGTGTACTTTAATAGAAATGCCAAGTTCTTTAGCAGCAAGCACGGCAAAGTACTCATAACTGTCTAATACAGCCTTGTCATGGGCCTTCACTAAAATGGACAGGCGTTTGTACAACGTGTCTGGCTCATCGGAAGTGGTTATCATCGGTCTGGTAACCTTTGGGACATCCATGTGCAGGTTTGACAATGGCACCCACTTCACACTGGCGAGCAGGAGGCCACCGGGTGTGCTTGTCCTGCACTTCGAACCATTTATAGATGAATTCCTCAGTTCCTGCTGCAGGCGCCGGCACACAGCCACACACACAGCGCGCGCCGCCATCTTGGTGCCCACCTATGGTCACTTGATCTTTGACAAAGGAGCTAAAACCATCCAGTGGGAAAAAAGACAGCATTTTCAACAAATGATGCTGGTTCAACTAGATTGATCCATTCTTATCTCCCTGTAAAAAGCTGAAGTCCGAGAGGATCAATGATCTCCACATAAAACCAGATACACTGAATCTAATAGAAAAAAAAGTGGGGAAAAGTCTTGAGCACATGGGCACAGGGGAAAATTTCCTGAACAGAACACCAATGGCTTATGCTCTAAGATCAACAATCGACAAATGGGACCTCAGAAAATTACAAAACTTCTGCAAGGCAAAGGACACTGTCTT
>NW_022196904.1:167798673-167808227 GCF_008632895.1 Mastomys coucha | reverse complement strand
GACCAGGCTGGCCTTGAACTCAGAAATCTGCCTGCCTCTGCCTCCCAAATGCTGGGATCAAAGGTGTGTACCACCACTGCCCGGCAAGGACACTGTCAATAGGACAAAATGGCAATCCACAAATTAGGAAAAGATCTTTACCAACTCTATATCTGACAGAGGGCTAATATCCAAAATATACAAAGAACTCAAGAAATTAGACTTCAGAGAACCAAATAACCCTACTAAAAATGGGGAACAGAGCTAAATAGAGAATTCTTAACTAAGAAATATTAAATGGCTGAGAAGCACCTAAAGAAATGTTCAACATCCTTAGTCATCAGGGAAATGCAAATCAAAATAATCCTGAGATTCCACCTCACACCAGTCAGAATGGCTAAGATCAAAAACCCAGGTGACAGCAGATGCTGGTGAGGATGTGGAGAAAGGGAAACACTCCTCCATTGTTGGTGGGATTATAAGCTGGTACAACCACTGTGGAAACCAGTCTGGCAGTTCCTCAGAAAATTGGAAATAGTTCTACCTGAGGACCCAACTATACCACTCCTGGGCATATACTCAAAAGATACTCCAACATATAATAAGAACATATGCTCTACTATGTTCATAGCACCCTTATTTATAATAACCAGAAGCTGGAAAGAACCCAGATGTCCCTCAACAGAGGGATGGATACAGAAAATGTGGTACATCTACACAATGGAGTACTACTCAGCTATTAAAAACAATGATTTCATGAAATTTGCAGGCAAGTGGATGGAACTTGAAAATATCATCCTGAGTGAGGTAACCCAGTCACAAAAGAACACACATGGTATGTACTCTCTGATAAGTGGATATTAACCAAAAAGAAGCTCGGAATACCCAAGATACAACTCACAGATCATAAAAAAAACCAAGAAGAAAGAAGATCACACCGAAGTGTGGACGCTACAGTCCTACTCAGTAGGGGGAAGAGAATAAACTCTGGGAAGTAGAGGGAGAGAGGAGGGGGAGGGAAAGGGGGGACAGTTCAGATATGGGAGGAGATGGGGAGAAGTACAGAGGGTCAGGTACAGATGGTCAGGAATTTGAAATTTTTTTTTTAGATTTATTTATTATTATAAATGAGTACACTGTAGCTGTCTTCAGATCACCAGAAGAGGGCATCAAATTTCATTACAGGTGGTTGTGAGCCACCATGTGGTTGCTGGGATCCGAACTCAGAACCTTCGGAAGAGCAGTCAGTGCTCTTACCTGCTGAGCCATCTCACCAGCCCAGGAATTTGAAAGTAGGTGTGTAGCAGTGGGGGAAGGGGGTTTGGGGGGGGGCACTAGAAAGTCCCAGATGCCAGGGACCCGAGAGAGAAGACTTTAGCCGAAATACCCAACAAAGGGGAGGGAGAACTTGTAGAGACCATGTCCAGCAGATAGGCACAGCCTCCAGTTGAGGGTTGGGGCCATCCACCCACCTCAAAAATATTAACCCAGAATTCCTCCTGTCAAAAGGAAATGCAAGGACAAAGAGTGGAGCAGAAACTGAAGGGAAAGCCAGCCAGAGACTGTCCCACCTAGGAATCCATCCTATCTGCTGACACCAAACCCAGAAACTATTGCTGGTGCCAAGAAGTACTTGCTGACAGGAGCCCTGTATAGCTGTCCCCTGAGAGGCTCTGCCAGAGCTGGACCAATACAGATATGGATGTACATAGCCAAACCCTGGACTAAGGGCGGGGAATGCAATGGGGAAGTTAGGGCAAGGACTGAAGGAGCTGAAGGGGTTTGCAATCCTATAGGAAGAACAACAATATCAACCAGCCAGACCCCCCAAAGCTCCCAGGGACTAAACCCCACCAACCAAAGAGTACACAGGAGGTACCGATGGCTCCACCTGGATATGTAGCAGAGGATTGCCTTATCTGGCACCACTGGGAGGGGCGCCCCTTGGTCCTGTAGAGGCTTGATGACCCAGGATAGGGGAATGCTAGGGTGCTGAGGCAGGAGTGGGTGGGCAGGTGGGGGAGCACCCTCATAGAGGCAGGGGGAGGAAGGAGGAGGGGATAGGGGGCTTGTGGAGGGGAAACTAGGAAGGGCGATAGCATTTGAAATGTACATAAATAAAATAACCAATAGAAAAATGAAAAAAAGAGGAAAGCATCTAAGTATTAACAACGTGAAGTGGTGTGGGTGGAGATGGAGAAGAAAGGACGTGGAAGTTTCTGTTTTAAGTAGGATGCTCACCGCAGGCCCTATAGAGGTGACAGTTGGGAGAGATCTGAAGTGAGGGAAGGAGGCAATGAGTGTTTGAGCAAAGCATATACCAGACAAAGAACTACAGAGGACAAGATCCAGGTACAGGGATCTCTAGTGGCTTAAAGAACCTAGAGAATACAGAAGAACTCTCCCCTCTCCTCCTGCAGCCCACTGCCCAAGGCGACCGTCCTCTCTCCTCTCAGTCACCTCTGTGCTCAGTTCTGCTGGTTCCCTCAGGCCTCCGATTCAATGGCTCATACAGCTCCACCGTGACCTTTCTGCTTTACATGGAACCCGTCAATCTCCTGTGTCAGAAAAGGATTTAGCTCCCACATTGTGTCCCCTCTCCTTATCCCTCTCAGTGTGTGTTGCACAGGAGTTTCTAGTCACAGCACCTGCTAGCAGTATATATTAAAACACGAGACTTTTGTTTCTAGATCTATCAATTTTGTGAAGAAAAAGAGTTGCTGGAACCGGGAAATGCAGACAGATCACGGAGCCAGGCAAAGGTTAGAAGTCTGGATGTGGCACAAAGTCCAAAGGGTTTTGGAAGGTGCAGAGTTTAAAGCTGATTTGTCTAGATCAGCCTCCCTGGGCGGAGATGATGAAATGTCCATTCCAACGCCTAAAGGGTAAATAGAGATTAAGATGCCAGTGCACGTGGGTCTGGCCTGCTGTGGTGGAGCTGCTCTTGGGAAGGCTAGAGTTTAAAGACATTACATTTGAACAGTTAGAGGGACCGAGGCGCCAGGTTCCTTCCCATGGCAGAGGAAGAATGGCTTTTCTTTCTTAGACACAGTTCTACTCATTGCTGGAATAGTGTGCCATACATTTGCCTGGGTGCTATGAGACCTTATACCCATCTCCTCCTCTTTAGCTATTAAGGGGCCTGCCTCAGACATCTTTCCAAGCTTCTTTGGCATCATCTGGCTTCTAGTCTCATTTCACCCCTGGGGTGCCAGTTAGAGAGTACATTGTCTGGATGTATCACCTATTGATTAAAAAAAAAAATCTATGACCTATAGGAAAGGGTAGAATAGAAGGTGGGACATCCGTGAGGCAGAAAGGATTCTGGGATAGATCGAGGCACAGGATATTCGCTCAGGAAGATGTGAGGAGACAGATACATGGTCTCTGAGCACAGGTAATCAGCATGTGGCAGAATGTAGATTAAAATAAATGGGTTATTTTAAACTATGATCTAGTCAGAGAAGAGCCAAGCGATATGGCCAAGGTATTTGTAAATATATTTTGACTCTGAGTCTTATTTCTGGGAGCCTGGACTTGGGAGGAAGAACCAGGCCTAACTTTTTGCAGGTGCCTAGAAAGGAGGTTGATATTTTGACTCCCATTTCTCTGCTATAGGTGGTACCCCCACTCTAATACCCTGGCTTTTGGCTTTTTACTAAGGTGGTCATAGCTAGCTAGCAACTTGTGACTGTGTTCACTCTCAGGATCCAGTATCTAGTATCTCAGTGTTTATCCCAAGTTCCCCAATACTAAGACTGGTTCCCTACACGAACTCATATGCATTTGACCTTTGGACAGAAGCTACATTTTCTCTAATGAACCTGATTAATGCATGCTACTGAAGACATAAACCAATTGGTTCCTAACTAGTGAACGAAAATAGTACTGGACTTCCGACAGATCCCATAGTATTGTATTTTTAAATCCTAAAACTTGGTTTTGCTCCCTTTCAGTGCCAAAAGTTTTTTTTTTTTATGCATCCAGCATGTTCTCACAAATGTGATCGCATCACGTGAGAATTCTTCAAGAATGGCCGCCTCCTTGAGTACGAAGTGGTCACCTCTGCAGGCCACTCAAGTCTACTTTGCCCTTTAGCATAGGCTCTATTGCAAGCTTATCGCCTAGTGCTGTCCTATCTAACCTGCCTTTCTGCCATGCTGAGCTCTCATAGCTCCTCAGCTTCTTGCACTACGTGTAAGCGTGCACACAACTTTTTGTGCATAGATTGCCTTCCCTTCTTTACCCTCTGGATTGGCCTGACTCAGTTTAGTTTATTTTATGTGTTTGGGTGTTTTGACTGCATGTGTGTTGTGTACCATGTATATGCCTGATTCCTTGGAGGCCAAGAGAGGCCATAGGAGGCCCTGGAACTGGAGTTACAGGCAGTTGTGGACCAGGATGAGGATGCTGGGAATTGAACTGAGGCCCACTGGGAGAACAGCCAGTGGTCTTTACTGCTGAGCCATCTCTCCAGCCCTCCCACTCAGTTTTAAAGACTGGTCCAGCTTTAGATTACCTACCCCATGTTTCTCACACCCTCAGTCTCTTTGGGGTTAAGTACTGTTGGGTCTGTCTAGCTCTGTTGTAAGAGATGAGATCACACCCTTGGACAATGGGAAACTCTGTATTTTGTGTATACACAAAGTAGCCTTTGAAAACAATGGCAGGAAGCAGGCACCTTGCCTCTAAATTGGAATAGCTAAGATTGTTTATATGAAATTTGACCTAAAAATCAGGCCTTAAACATTTTTTTTAATAAAAAAATTTTGAGACACAGTCTCACTATGTTGCCCTGGCTGGTTGAGAACTTGCTATGTAGAGCGGACTGGCCTCACACTGCCAGAGTGCTGTGATTAAAGGTGTGCCTACCTTGTCCAGTTGGCTTTAAATGCTTAAAAAAATCACATTATTTATTTATTTATTTATTTATTTATTCACTTATTATGCGTGGGTATACATGTGCCACATTATGTTTGTGAAGATCAGAGGATGACTTGAGAGATTTGGTCCAAGGGACTGAACTCATGTTATCTGACTTGGTGGCAAGCAACTTTATATGCTAACCCATTTCATTGGCCCCTAACATGGGGTCTTAAAAGGTATATTATTGGGGTTTAGTGGCAAGCAAATGTAGTCCCAGGTCCTCAAGGAAGCCCCTCAAGGTGGGGAAATTCCTTGAGCTCAGGACTTTGAAGCCAGCCGGGACGCTAGTAATGTATTAGCAGCAGTAGCAGCAGCAGCAGCACTAAATAGTATCGATAGGATACGTGAGTAGCAGAGCAATGACAGTGAGTCAGAAAATGACCAGGCGGAAAACAAGTTGGTTTTTATCTTTAACAGTTTTTCAAAGTGCATCGTATACTCTCTTAGGCATGGCTTGGTGCTTGGCAGAAGTTTGGTCCGAGGCGGAGACGTTAATAATACCCTGTGCAGTAGCAGCAGGGGCCGAAATGACTCACCACCCTGAATGGAGGAACTTGGGGGAAGGTCAACCACATAGGCGTGCGTCACATAAACTGTGGAGGGCTTGGTTTTTACTCTGAACCCAAGAGACGGAGGTGGTTAATGTTCTGGTGCAGCTGGTGAGAGATGGAGTGTAGAGCTTAAGATGGTGGACCATGGGACCAGTATAACTTAGGAGCCAGAGTTTAAATCTCTTACTTGCATGAACAGACACAGTGCAGTTAACGCACGGCATTTGTTAAGTCTGGATCTGTGTTTCCTGTATCACAAGGATGCTAGAATCTGTCTTGCTTATCTCTCAAAAGTCTATCAAATGAGGAAAACATTTATAAAAGAGCTTTGAAAACCATGAAACACAAAGCATGTTGTGTGGGGGAACGGGGGGGGGGGAAGGGGGGCGTCCGCCCTGCAAGGGCGAGCACTGGGAATGTGGCCTTCCTGGGCCTGTAGCGGCATGCAGTGAAGGGTTGCTCTCGGACAGAGGGAGGAGGTGGGCAGATTCGGGTAAAGATAGCCTCAAAATGATCTAATGAGGCTGGAAGCGGTCCAGAGGAACTAACTAAGCGGTGAAGGGAGGGGAGCAGGCTCTGAGAACAGAGACACCAAAGAGGGACTGCTCCCGTGTGAGAGGACAGCGGAGGCGGGTGAATGAGTTCAGAGGATGTTGTTTAAACACAGCAAGGCAGGATGAAGGAGTAAGTAAAATAAGTGAAATTTAAGGATGTGGATACTCGTGGACTGGAAAGCTGAAATGGATTGTTTATTTTTTTATGTATAGATTTGTGTGAGCAGGTCTTGGTGCCCATGTATGTGTATGCATGTGGATGCCAGAGGATACCAGTTTTTTTTGTTTTTGATTTGAGACAGCGTTTCTCAGTGCCTTGGAACACACCAAGTAGTCTAGGCTGGAAGGCCAGGGAGTCGGAAGGATCCTGTCTTTACCTCTTTAGTATGAGGGTCATGTGATACACCCATACCTAGCGCCTTCAGGTCACCATTGGCCGGAGGATAGAATTTCTAGCATCTTCATCTATAGAACCAGGAAGTTGGATATTGTTCCTCTCCCGCAGGGACCCTATGCGGGTGAAAGCTATGAGGGACAGCCAGCCAATATGTCTTTCACACTGAGTGTAGCTGGGGTTGATCTCAGCCCAACCAAATTGCACCTGGGTGCTTGAGTCTAATTCACAGCATATGACTTGGTTCGAGCAAAATCATCCCCTTTTTAGTTCTGGAAGCACTTGACAGGCCCTTCTCAGATGGGCTGGCATGTATTCTGCAGTCTCTGGTGGCAAACAAGGTTGGCAGCTGTTTTCTTCCGGTCTCTCACTCAAATGCTGAGCTCTCTGGCCCTAAGCGGTCTGCAGACATGGCATGGGCCCCAGGTTCCTCATATGGATTTATTTCTGAGACATTAGGAAACTTTATGGCCTCAGGCTTCACGAAGTTTTATCTCTGAGGATGTGAGTGGGAGGAGACCCTGGCAGAGAACACAGACAGCAGCCCAGCTGTGCCTTTGGCCTCTGTATCTGCCCACGTGGTGATGGCCTGTGGAGGTTGAATAACATCCAGAACTAGGAAGAGAACATTTAGCAGACACTCCCTTCTGCTCTGCAGCAAGGATTCTTTTATTTTTATTTTTTATTTTTTTAAAGATGTATTTATTTTATGTATATGTACCAGAAGAGGGCATCAATTCCAGTATAGATGGTTGTGAGCCACCATGTGGTTGCTGGGAATTGATGAACTCAGGACCTCTGGAAGAGCAGTCTGTGCTCTTAACCACTGAGCCATCTCTCCAGCCCCCTGCAGCAAGGATTCTTATACTTAGCATTCGACGGTAGGCAGTAGGATGCTCCATTTTAAAGGAGAGAAAACTGAGGCACAGAGTGGCTAAGTAACTTTCCAGGGGAACCAGGGTATCTCTTGGTCTCCACCATTGTAGCACACGTCCTGGTAGAGCTGCATTGTGGCTCTGCTCCTCATCCTCATTCTTTTCCCTCTTTATGGGGTGGACTGTCTTGGGCTATCTTGTACGTAACCACTGACTTAGTTGGGTTTCATTGCTGTGAAGAGACACCATGACCATGGCAGCTCTTAGAAAGGAAAACCTTTAACTGGCTTACAGTTTCACAGGTTTAACCCATTATTATCATAGTGGCAAACATGGCAGCGTACAGGCAGTCATGTTCTGGAGAAGCCAAGAGTTCTGTCTATGTCTTGATTCAAAGGCAGAAGGAGACTGTGTCACTGGACGTAGCTGAGCATTAAAGACCTCAAAGTCTGCCTGCACAGTGACACATTCCTCCAGCAAGACCACACCTACTCCAAGATGGCCATACCTTCTAATAGTGCCACTCCCTATTGGGCTAAGCATTCGAACAGTCTGCGAAGTCCATTCCTACTCAAACCACCACAACCACTTTGTCAGGAACTCAGAAAGGTCTTCATTTAAGGAAGACAGAACTGGGATCCTGGCATATAGCTTTTCCTTCTGAGGATGGTGGACTGTTAGGCTGTGAGCTGGGCTGTAGCTGTTGGAACCCTTGACTAGCCTACTTTAGTGCTGGACTAGCTCAAGGCTGACAGGGATTCTTCACCTCATCAAGTGTGTGACATCTGAGATGTCAAAGGTACCTGTTCACAGCCTGCGTGTGAACATTAGTCCAGGCTCACATGTGTTTCCACCTCCAGATTGTCAGGATCTTAGACCTGTTTCAGGTGGTGATGGATGTCAAGTCCAGGGCCTCTTGCATGTTAGGGAAGTACTCTACCCACTGATCTGTGTCTCCAGCCTTGGATGTGAGCATTTTTAACGGTCTTTTTATATTTTGCCTGATTTCCTAGCAGAACAGGGCTATCTTCTTGCCAGTGATGTCTGAGACCACCTCTCTTATTAAGTGCTTTACCAGGACACAATGTATGGGGATCTCTGCAGACACCAGGGACAGTAGATTAATAATCCTCCAAAGGCAAGAAGGAAAGCTCGACTCAGTAGCTGGTGTTGGTTCAAACTTCTAGAGTCTGACCCTGGGAGAGTTTATTTTAAGACATGTTTAAGAACAACACAACTTTGGAAAAAACTTTCTTGGTGACAATGAGTACAATCAAGCTGAAGGCATGACTTTATTAAAACTCTTTTGTAAAGTACATGTGGTTTCTTCCTTAAGAGTGGGTTTTAGAACTTAAGTGCCCAGGGAGCATCTGGAGTCATGACATCTTCCCTAAGGATGAATTTTATTGACTGTGAAACAGTGCTCAAGATAAGGGTCTCGGGAAGAAGAGTCTGGGATAAACATGATAGTCTGGGGTACTCGGGTCTGGTCTGGCCCTGCAGATAGCACAGATTACCAGGTTGTAAACTACACCCTTCCCAGCTTTCTGGGAAGAAACAGGTATACATCTCTTCCCCTGAAGAGACAAGGCTGCGTGTTTGATGTTCCTGGTTTCCCTAGAGCTTATCTGGGAGCTCAAGGATCTTATGCCTGTTACAACAATGTTATGGTTTTACTGTTAACAAACATTTTGATTCACATGTCATTATTAGTGGGGTTAAACATTTCTCATGCTTGTTCATAACTTGTATCTTCCTATATTAACTTTTACATTTACATTTTTGCACTTTTCTTTTAGGTTTTTATATATTAAGATTATTGTTGCAAATATTTTTGTTTTTACTTAGCTCTTTTAATGATGTGATTTTGAAGTATAGAAATATAATGATAAATTTTTATATTTGAATTTATTGTTAGTTATATAAATTATATAAACCATCTTCCATCTAGCAATATAATAACATTTTATCCATATTAAGTTGCTTTCAGTGTTATTTTTTTTATAATATTTATTTATTTATTTTGTGTATATGAGTATACTGTAGCTGTCTTCAGACACACCAGAAGAAGGGCATCAGATTCCATTACAGATGGTTGTGAGCCACCATGTGGTTACTAGGAATTGAACTCAGGACCTCTGGAAGAGCAGACAGTGCTCTTAACCGCTGAGCCATCTCTCTAGCCCCTCATGAACTAAGATTCTATGTCAACTTTTACCCAAGTAGTTTTTTGATGATTGTTATGTATTTATTAGTTATTTTTAGATTTATCTTT
>NW_022196904.1:167769198-167798663 GCF_008632895.1 Mastomys coucha | reverse complement strand
CTCGAACTCAGAAATCCACCTGCCTCTGCCTCTCAAGTGCTGGGATTAAAGACATGCACCAACACCGCCCGGCGATTTATCTTTGATTTAAATTATGTGTGTCTGTGTGTGTCATGTGTGGGTCTGTGAACTTGTGAGTGCAGAAGCCTGTAAATTCCAGAAGAGAGTCTGATGTTGAGGTGATATGAGCATCCACCAGGGGTGCTTGGAACCAAAGTCAGGTCCTCTGGAATAGCAGCAAATGTTTTTAACTGCTGATCCATCTTTCCAGCTCCCTGTCATGTACTTAAATAAAAATTTCTTCCTATTTGTTTGTTATAATTTCTTTTTCATATGTTAAAATAGATACTGGTGTATATAACATATACAATGACACATTTTGATAGTTTAATTGAGCTGTGATAATTCTTGTGGCTGGACCATGTTAACATGATTATGTCAGCTTTATACTATGTTTGCAGGACTAGGAAGGCAAGACCTCTTTAAATACTTCTATCTTAAAATTAAAACATATTTAAAACAAAGTATTTATTTTTATGTGTATAAGTGTTTTGTTTGCATGTATGCCTGTGGACCAGGTGCATCAGGTGCATATTTGGTATCCAGAGAGTCCAGAAGAGGGCATTAGATTCCCTGAGATGGGAGTTATCGACAGTTGGGAGCCATCTTGTGGGTTCTGTGAACAAAACCCAGGTCATTTAAATGAGCAGCTAGTGTTCTTAACTACTGAGTCATCTCTGGTGCCCACTTTAAAAGTGTTGAAGCTTATTTTTGCCTGTGTATTCTTCTGCATCTGCCTTAAATATATTTGTCAAGAATAAGATAAGTTTTTTTTTGTTTTTTTCTTTTTTGTTTTTTTAAAGAGTTATTTATTTATTATATGTAAGTACACTGTAGCTGTCTTCAAACACTCCAGAAGAAGGCATCAGATCTCATTACGGATGGTTGTGAGGCATCATGTGGTTGCTGGGACCTGAAGTCAGGACCTTTGGAAGAGTAGCCAGTGCTTTTAACCACTGAGCCATCAGCTCTAAGATAAGTTTTAATTGCAAATAGGAAAGGAACTGGTGTCTCTATAGTAACCAGGAATAGTGTACATTTTAAAAACCAGCTGTTTTTGCATGTCAGTTAATGGTTTTTATTTACAGAATTTGCACACAAGATAATGAAGCAATGATTTGGCTTCCTGAATTTCTAAATAGAGTCGGAGACAAATGTTTCATTGACTATAAAAGACTGCTTGGAGGTCTGGAGAGATGGCTCTGTGGTTAAGAGCACTGACTGCTCTCCCAAAGGTCCTGAGTTCAATTCCCAGCAACCACATGGTAGTTCATAGCCATCTACAATTGTGATCTGATGCCCTCTTCTGGTGTGTCTGAAGACAGCTACAGTGTACTCAGACACATTAAATAAATAAATAAATAAATACATAAATAAATCTTAAACTGCTTGGAGAATGAGATCCTATGCTGCACCTCACTTCCTTTTTAAGAGAAGGCTAGGCACTTCCTCCCATTGAGGCTAGACAAGGCAGCCCAGCTGGAAGAACATAATCCACTTACAGTCAACAGCTTTTGGGATAGCCCCTGCTCCAGTTGTTTGGGACCCACATGGAGACCAAGCTGCACATCTGCTACATATAAGAGTGGGGAGGCCTAGGTCCAGACTGTGTATGTCCTTTGAGAGGTTCAGTCTCTGAGACCCCGAAGGGTCCAGGTTAGTTGACTCTGTTGGTCTTTCTGTGGAGTTCTTATCCCCTTTGGGGCCCACAATCCTTCCTCCTATTCTTCCACAAGAGTCTCCAAGCTCCATCCACTGCGTGACTGTGGGTGTCTGTATCTGTCTGAGTCAGCTGCTGGGACTCTGTCCTCTCAGAGGACAGCCATGCTAGACTCCTGTCTGCAAGCATAACAGAGTTTCATTAATAGTGTCAGGGATTGGTGCTTGCCCATGGGATGGGTCTCAAGTCGGGTTGGTTATTGGTTGGTCATTCCCTCAGTCTCTGCTCCATCCCCCATCCCTGCATTTCTTGTAGACAGGATAAATTTTGTGTTGAAAGTTTTGTGGATGGGTTGGTACCGGCCCATTGGGGTTCCTGCAGCTACAGGAGGTGGGCTCTTCAGGTTCCATATTCCCAGTGCTGTGAGTCACAGCTAAGGTCATCCCCATTGATTCTTGGGTGCCTCCTTTATCCCAGATTACTGTCTCTCCCTGGAGATGCCCCCAACCTCCTCATTCCATCAGTTGCAGATTTCCATTCATTTTCAGGGTCATCTGGCCATCTCTCCCATCCCTCTCCACACCTGATCCCCTTCCCCCCACTCTACTCCCCATCTGCTCTCCTACCCAGTTTCCTTCCTTCATCTGCCTTTTTATGAGTATTTTATTCCTCCTTCTAAGTGAGATTCAAGCATCCTTACTTGTGCCTTTCTTCTTATTTAGCTTCTTTGGGCCTGTGGAATGTAGCATGGGCATCCTGTACCTTCACCAACTCTACATCTGACAGAGGGATAATATCCAAAATTTATAAAGAACTCAACAAATTAGACATCAACAACACAAATAACCCAGTTGAAAAATGAGGTACAGAGCTAAAAGAGGAATCTCACATGGCTGAGAAACACTTAAAGAAATGTTCAAAGTCCTTAGTCATCAGGGAAATGTAAATCAAAACAACCCTGAGATTCCATTTTATGTCAGAATGGGTAAGATCAAAAACCCAAGTGACAGCACATGCTGGGGAGGATGTGGAGCAAGGGGAACACTCCTCCATTACTGGTGGCAGTGCAAACTTGTACAACTGCTTTGGAAATCAATCTTGAGGTTTCTCAGAAAACTGGGACTTGTTCTACCTTAAGACTCAGCTATATTATGCCTGGACACATACCCAAAAGATGCTCCAACATACCACAAGAACGCATGCTCCAGTATGTTCATAGCCAGAAACTGGAAACAACCTAGAATGGATAAAGGAAATGTGGTACATCTATACCATGGAATACTATTCATCTATTAAAAACAAAGGCATCATGAATTTTACAGGCAGTTGGGTGGGTCTTGAGAATATCATCCTTAGGCACTTATCTTTCCAGAATTTTCTCACTGGCCTGTACCTTGCTCTGTTTGCTTATGAATCCCAAGATCACCATTCTGCTGCTTCTTTCCTAGTGTCTCAGACCCCAGTTCCCTGAATGTTCCTGGCTCTCCCAATCTGAGTGCTCTCCTGATGTGTTTGTAGCTCTCAAGTTTGGTTATACATTCATGAACTATCTTGAGTAATGTTTTTTTCAGGCTTAACAAGATATTGAAGTCATCCATGAATATTTTGTTATGTGGACACCCAGTCACTGTGCTATGAACTTTTATGTGTACACAAATAGACTCACCTGAACAAAGTGGAAGTCGTTGATTGCCCTCATCTGTTGGAATTGATGTCTCAGTGAGTGCCTGCATTTCTAGTTTCTTCCAGTAGGAGATGCTGAAGCTGCCTATTGTGGCCTTAGATTATCACTCGACTCAGGGTAGAATTAATATTCCTGTCATAGATCTGAGATAAATGCTGGGCTTTCCAATGTATATAAAACAAAACAAACCAACAACAAAACCAAACTTCTTATGGCCTGATCTAGTTCATCAACTGTTTTTCTCTCTATTGCATTGCCTTGACATCCAAAAGAGATAATAGGTATCTGTTATTCACAGCTTGTGTTGAATTTGAAATGTGTAACAGATAGCTCACAAGTGTGAAAATCTATTTATTTAACCAGCCAAACAATGTGTTACGAGAAGTTGAGGATGTAGGGAGATAGGATACCACCGATAACTTATTGTTGGTTCAGGAGACAGGGAGTTTTTGAGAACCTGTGGGATAAGGCAGTGAGTTAGTCACTTTGCCATCACTGCTGGAAGCATCTGAGGTAGATGCCACAAGGGAGGAGAGATGTACTTGAACCCAAGACTCGGGGGTTTTTGTTTATTGAAGGCTTACTCTGTCGTGGTGTGACTCGAGTGAGGCTCTCACCATGGTGATGGAAGGACCTGGCTCAGCAGCGTTGCTTATGCTCTAGTCACCAGGAAGCAGAGAAAGAGGAAAAAACATCTCAAAAAAGATACCTTCCTACACCCTGGTAAAGGGCAAGAGACTCCTTGTTGGTAATGTTCTTCTATCAGTCAGGGGCAGAGTAATAGCAGTCCTTTGTTCACCCTAGCTTGAGTTCTGGGATGGTGGCCGAAGCTGTTTTATGCCTAAGATAGATTAAAAAAAAAATCAAGTCACATCTAGGCAGCAGAGCATGGGAGGAGGAAGACAGACGGAGACCTGCTGACTGCCATGCCACCCACAGACCTACCCTCCAGCGCACAGCACAGAAGAGCTGTAGACACCTGCTTGCCAGAGGATGTCACCCAGGGACTTGCCAGCTTCATGGGCAGCCTGCCGCGGGAGCCACCACAATGTGCATGTATGTGGTGGACAGATGGAAGAGAACGAGAAGTGGAGACTTGAGGGTGCAGAGGAGTAGCCTGTTGTAAGTGGCCAGCCCCACCACCTGGGCCGGTAAGGTCCCAGCCTGAGTTGCCACTGAGGGCCATGTCTGGGTCTGGGGCTACAAAGCAGCAAAGTTGGTGTTGATATTTGTGGTTCACATTAGCACTAGAGAACATGGGGACATCCCTGGTTGTGGCAGCTGCTGTGGACCAGGTGGATGTGTAGGGGCCGTGGAGAGCTAGCCCTGCCCCTCACTGGCTGGTGTGCTCTGAAGAGCTGGCACCACCTCTCCCAGGTGGCACTGGGCCCTGCACCTCACCCAGACAGCACAGTGATGGAAGTGTGGATCAACTCTCCCCCACCTCCCTGCCAGGAGTGTGTGAGAACTGACCCTGGGGTCATGAGAGTGGGTGAGCTGGCCCTTCACCTCACCTGTGCAGCACAGTAGAGCTGGCCCTAGGGGAGGGGGCGCAGGTGAGCTGGGGAAGAGTGAAGAAGAGCTGGCCCTGCCATTCATCTGCCATGAGGTGGCATGGGTTTGTGGGTGATGCTCCCTGTCTCTCACCCCTCAGCACCTGAGGCAGTTGGGAGAGCTGGCCCTGGGATTATGAGGGTGGGTGACTTGGCTCTTTCCCCCACTGGCAGAAGCACTTGGGAGCCTGGGCTTCACACCTTGACTGGGCAGCACTGTGAAGCTGACTCTGGAGGCATCAGTTCAGGTGAGCTGGCCCGGAGGGCATGAGAGCTGGAGAGCTGACCCTGCATGGGTGGTACTGGGTGGCCTAGCTGGGCTAGAGCTGGCGAGCTTGCCCCGCTGGTGCTGTTAAGGGAGGGCTGGCACTCTGACCAGCTCACCTACCACCCAGGCCCTGATCTGAGTTGACTTACCCCCAAATCTGTTATCTGCCGGTGGTTGAGACACATGAAAGGGTCAGGGCTGCTGATCCAAAGCTGCCAGATCCCCATGACACAGGCCAACAACAGGATAACTGGGAGGAGGCCCGGTGAGGATTCAATATTGATGGTGTCACAGGAGCCAGAGCTCTCTAACCAGAACAATGGCTCACTACAGTGGACAGAGGGACGAGATGTTTTCTATGCTTTGTTTTTGTTTTGTTTGTTTGTTGTTTATTTGTTTGTGCATTTCTTATTTTGGTGGGAGGGGTTGCAAGGGCGAAGGGTGGATATGAAGGGACTTGGAGCTGAGCAGGACTGGGGTGCATAATGTGAAACTCACAAAGAATCAATAAAAAGTTAAAAAAAAATAAAGATACCTTCCAAATTGATGCTCCCAGTGACCTACAGGCCTCATCTAAAAGGTGGATGAGGTTAACACACCCAAGATTCAGTCATCTTTCAGTACACCCTCAACCGTGGGCTAAGCCTTCTATAAAGGAATCTTTTTTTTTGGTGGGTAATGTCTCACACCCGAACCATCATAAGAGCAGAAGAAAAGCCCTGCTAGACAGTAAGAGAGCCCAGTGAGCTTGGATTACTCCCAAACAGGGTGATGCAGTGTTTTCATGGAAGAGGTGATAGGGTGTTGAGACTTCAGGGATGAGGATTTGGGAAGGCAGCAGGAACAGAGCCTGGTGTGATCTGTTTAGCCTGAGGGGAGGTGGAAAATAAGCCTGGGAAGATGGCAAGTTGATAGGCTGACAGGCAAAGTCTAAGTAAAAGCCCGGACTTTGTTTTAGTCTTTGTCTTAAACATCTGACATTGCAGAGGTGTATTTGCTCTGTCCGAAAGTCCTCACAGGGTCAGAACAGGGGGCCACACCTGAATCGCTCTTGAGCTGTTTCAAGGAGAGCCTGAACTCCTATGTCCATGAACCACCACGAATGGCGAATACTGGATATGTCATCTTAGCTACTTGCCAACAAAAAGCGCAGAGTGGTTGAAATCTTTGTCCAAACAAAAGAAAACAGTGAAAATAATGCCAAAGGAAAGTCGAAAAGCTGTAGTGATCTATGATTTGTCCTTAGATTGGGATAGCCCAGTGGTTTGTCACTTGAATGGCATGAGGATAGATTCATGGCCTTCTCAACCGAATATTGTATTGAAAACAGTGGTTAATGGCAGCCCATCGTGATGGCTTCGTTCACAGTTTTTATGCAATCACTTTATTCTGGAGAGTCACATGACATTTTTAAGCTCTTTGTTTTCAATTTAATCTTCGATTCTCTGGAATTGCTAGGGAGAGTGAGCAAAGATAATGAAAAAATTCTGAGAAATAAGGACATAATGGAAGTGGAAAAATTAAGTTGGACTTAGTGAGTAGGCTAGGCTGTTCCTCTAACTGTTGAGTCAAACAATTGGGTAGGTCATGTGAGAAATGCTAGAAAGACGGGGGGTGGGCAGGGGAAGGCCTGGAAGATTTGAAGGACTTTGGAGTTTCTGGGATTACTGTAATTACTCATTTAAAACATGGATACATGAGACAATCGTCCCTTATATTAAACACTCCAATGCTCCAAGGGGTAGTAATGAACAGGGCATTCATGTTTTGTCACTTACTGTTCATTTCTTCTTCTTGGAAACTATAAAACGGAGTTCATCTTTTATACTCCTGTCAATTGCTTTTTTTTTTTTTTTTTTTTTTTTTTTTGCTGTGGCTAGATGAAAACATATAAAACAACAATAGATCACTTGGCACATATATTTATTCATTGATTGCATGCATGATTATTGTGCCCTGACATTAATGGTATGTCTATTAGAATATAGGAATGAGATGCACATGGCTGAAAAGCACAGGAAAGCACAGATCCTCCAGCAAAGGTAAGTAAGAAGATGAATAAATATGTAAATCACGAATCCTTTTATGTCATGAAGAATGGATTGCTTCATCTGAAAATGAATGGACGTCCAGGAAGATCCATGGTAGCAGGACAGGCAACTTATGCCTATCTCTTGTGTCTGCTTTAATGTAGACTCTGCCTTCTGTAAGGATATAGAGTGATTTCTTGGTTGATTTCTAAGAGCAGTGGGAAAAGAAGTTCACTGGGTAGAAGTGTGCTATGTGCTAAGGTCTCAGAAAAACAGAAAAGGGACCCAATGACCTCTTAGAGGTCATTGTCCCATCCTGGAGAAGATCTATAGTATGGTGCAATCCTTAGCAATAGAACATGTTAGAATAGAAGGTGAGGTGGGGCTGGAGATTTTTTTTTTTGCTTCCTCTCTGGAATCCCTGTGAGAGCCCCTCTGATCTCTTACTTTAGGCTTTTTGTCAGCCTTTAGATCAGGCAAAGGTAAGTATATGAACAGAAGGATTGAACTATTTGAGAAATTTCACAGTTCTGTACAATTTTGTAAAAGAAGAATGAAATTGTGTTTTAAACAACAAACTTCTACTGATGCATTTGGTGACTCTACAAAAAGATGGTTTTAAAAACACAGGGAATGACTTAATCTAGCTCTTGGTTTACAGCCCAAGCACGTGATAAACAGAAGTTCAAAGTTCTTAAGTCTATGCAGATGTACCCACCAGGAAACAGGTCACACTACTCTTTGCTTTAGATTGTATCCCCAGCATTCCATAAACATACATTCTTATTTTTAACAGGCACAAGCACTATGTTAAATATGACAGTAGAAACCTTGCCTTGGCTATGGAGATATAGGCGAGGTCTTTGATTTTCTGCCCTTTCTCTGCCCTTTCTCTGCCCTTTCTCTGTCCTTGTGGACACTTGCAGCCAGATTTGATCACAGCCAATAAACCACCAGATGAACTAGAATTACCTTTAAACCAAACACAGCTCTTTATGTTAGGCAATCTATTACTTAGGTGACTTTTTAAGTGCTTGAACAACTTTAGGCATGGCTAAAGTTCAAGTGAGATTCCAAACTCATTAGCTGCATCTTAATTAACCCTAGTTCAGATGAATGTAATTCAATTTTTAAAAGATTTGTCATGATAACTAGTAGCAATTGTTTTTCTAAGGAAGGCAACAGGAATGAGTAGAGTAAGGATATTCTGCTTCTGAGCATGAGGTCAGATAAAATAGGGGCTTTGGTCTCTCGATATTTCTAGACCTTTCTAGACCTAAATGATCTGCCTCATTTTGTGGAAGTGGAGCCATGGTCTGGGATTAGTAAAAATTAGACTTATGTACTGCCTGGGATTCCAACATGTCATGTGAGCAGAACCAACAGGCTTGAGTGAGGCACTCAAGCTGTGAAGTGCTATATTTGGTCAGCTGGGTTAGTCCTCATTTCCTCCCTGTGTCCTGATTGGTTATGTTATATCTCTAATGCTCTGTCATGTGGCCTTGCTGACATTTCGAGAGACGGTGTATTCCCCTTCCACTGATGCTGGCTTTGCCGCATGACTAGTCTTGACCAGTGACGTGTTTTTGTAGAGACAGGAGATCAAAAATGAAAACAAAATTTCCATACTTGAGCAACTAGGTCATGACTTATTGTATACAAGCATCTGGGGCATAGCTACCGAGGACTTGTGGTACACAGGCTAAGTGGCGAGTCTCAAGAAAGGCATGTAGTGTGTATTTACTACTAAGATGCAGTAGTGAGATGCCTGCCTACCTATCTAGATATGCATCTTTAAGCAAATAAGATAAAACCAAGTATCCTTTTGACTTTACTGGCCCTGCTTCTTCTCAGTGGTGACATCCCTCTCTGGGATTCGACTTTTGCCTTTTACAATGAATTCCAGTAAACTCTCTTTGTCATCTCATGTCCATGTTGCCATCTATGTCTTTGTTCTTACATTTGTTTAGGGACATAAGAATCTAGAAATCCCAGTGGGTGCCCTTCTTACTGAAATGTACTTACAGCTAGTAGTCAAGTGGATGTAAATGACACTGAAGGGGACTAACGATACACCAAGATAATACTGCCTCCGGATCTACAACATCCACAGTCAGGAAGGAAGTTCTATTCGTCAACCAGTTTGAGTGTCTGTAGAATCTTAAAGTTTTTCCTTCTTCTTATTTTTATTTTATGTGTATGGATGTTTTGGCTGAATGTATGTTTGTGTATCACTTGCCAAGGCCAGAAGACGGTGTTGTATCCCAAAGAATTAGAGTTATAGATGGTTGTGAGCTGCTGTGTAGGTGTTGGGAACCGAATCTGGATCCTCTGCTCTTGAGTGCTAACTCATGTCAATCTTATCTGTAGAACCTGTGTCATAGACACACCAGTTGCTTTTCTTGTAGCTACAACAAAATACTTGACAAAAGCAACTTAAGGACAAGAGAGTTTATTTTCCATTCACGCTGGCCATTGTTGGATTAGTTGGACTGCAGCCCCCCTCCACCCCGTCTCTGTCTCTCTGTCTCTGTCTCGCTCTCTCTCTCATTCATTCCATAAGTTCTGTAACTCTAGAGAACCCCAAAGTTGCTTTTCTTTGGAAAGACAGTTGTGTTGGATGGTGTTTTGCTGGGGCAAACACGTGAAGGAGTGTTTTCCTGAAGCAAACAGGTGAAAAGATGTTCTGCTAAAGCAAGCATGTGAAAGGACACGTGATGAAGGGATTCTTTGTTACTGATATGCATGTATTGGTCTGCCTTACATTGAGTAGTTGAGCTTCTTTTGTTGGGATTCCATGCACCAAAAAACTTCTGGCGGTGTGCTGCAGCTCCTTGCTGCTTCTGCAGATTCAGGCTGACTGGCAGAGTGATGTCAACTGATACAGATTTACATGGAGTTTTGCTAAGACAGACTCATATGCTGAGGTAAGACCTGCGGAGGACACATGTGATATTTGGAGGAAGGGTAAATAGGACTCTACGGACTATGAGAGGGGCTTGCTGGTAAAGCTAGCTATGCAAGACTTCTTGGTCTTCACTGAGAGAGACAAGGCAAAGAACTCCTGGCATCCCTGCTGGTCCTAATCCTCCTGCTGACTTGTACCGATTAGGCTGAGGCCTGGCTGTTCCTGTTCATGCCATCACTGCTGCTATCCCAACACTACCGAACCGGACTGCTAGTATATCCGTGAAATGTTTTCTAGTGGCTCGAGTTCACTGCTGACCTGTGAACTGAACTGCTGATTTCCTGACAATGCAGATGAGATTTGCTCCAAAGAATCATTTCTAGACAGATCTACTTCCCCCCATATCCTTTGTTTTCAACTGCGTCTGGTGGATGATGGGCTAGAAGGGAGATTAAAGCATTTAAGAACCATCATTAAAGGTAAGCTTTGCTCAGGACCATCAACTGTCCTGTAGCTATGCAAGCTTTAAGCAAGCATCTAAGTGGAAAAAAAAAAAAAGAGTAAGCTTTGAGACTGTAAGCAGTAGGATTCATGCAGACAAAGTTGAAGAGTGGTTGTGTTTGTTGAAAGGAGAATGGTGGTAGGTTGGTTGGCATCTGGGGCCTGCCTTCACTCCGGTGTTCCTGCAGCTGGCTTGTCCTGTGTCCAGCTCTCTTGGCTTCACTAAGTCAGCATAACTGTTCTTATTGGCTGACTGCAGATGGTAGCTCCTCAAACTCCCTGCGTAAAGTGAAAACTTGTCCCGAGGCTCTCGTCGCATAGGTCCATGGGCTGGTGTGCTTTACCAGCCACACTGTACTGCGGGGTGGAACTGCAGGCTTTTGGTTGCTCCCATGCTAGGCTCCAATGTATCTGATTTACCTCCATTTCCACAGTTCCTACCATGATGCCTTCCCCAGGAAGTGTGGTTTTATATTTTTATTGGTATTAATGGTTCCTGCCAACATTTCCACATGTGTACGATCTATTTTGAGCATACCCACCTCTCAATTACCCTGTATTCTCTCCCCTCCCACACTGTTTCTTTTTGGCCTCTTCTTCTCCCCAGATTGTTTACTACCTTTTTTCCATGATCTAAAAAAGATTCTCCGAGTGAAAGAATGCACACACTTGTGTATTTCTGAGTCTGCTTGTTTTGCTTAACATGGTAATCTCCAGTTCCATCTATTTTCCTGCAGATCCCACAGTTTCATTTCTCTGTATAGCTGAAATATACTCCACAGTGTTACATACCAAGCGTTCTTTACTTGTCTGTTGATGGACACTTAAGCTGATTCCATAGCTGACCAATGAGAACAGAGCCACGGATCACGTGGGTGTACAGTAACTTCTGTTGAATGCTGCCTTTAATTCTCTTGGATATATACCCAGCAGGACCATACCGTAAGTCCATTTTTAGTTTTTTGAGAAACTTCCATACTGATTTTCATAGTGACTAGACTAATGTATATTAATGTATAGTATATACTGTGGTAGGTATGTTTTGAGCAAAAAATTCTGTCCATATATCTCACATCAGCTGTACACAATGCTCCCCTCTGGCATACTTGGGATCTTATTTCTAATAGATTTTTCCATCTGATCACCAGCTCTTAAGAGTCTCCATTTTTCATTTTATAGGTCAGTTAGTGCCGACATTGGGCAACATCTCCCAGTACCCTGTGCCACCTCTCCATTGGCACTGCCCTGTGCCGCCTCTCCATTGGCACTGCCCTGTGCCACCTCTCCATTGGCACCATCCTGTGCCACCTCTCCATTGGCACCGCCCTGTGCCACCTCTCCATTGGCACTGCCCTGTGCCACCTTTCCATTGGCACTTCCAGCTTCAGCTATTAGGAAGCTCACTTGCTCCTTAAGAAATCTGCGATGTGGGCCAGACATGGTCAGTGAGAAGCATTCCCACAGAGTAGACTTATAGTGTTCTAAATTCCTCATCCAGAGGAGTCGTTCTTCCCTAAACCAGGAGTTCTTGTGAGAAAGAAAGGCAGGTCCTAGTTTCCCCCAAGGCCTTTTAGAAACTCAGAGAATATTAAAGAAAGGCTTTGGGCTGGAGAGATGGCTCAGTGGTTAAGAGCACTATCTACTCTTCCAGAGGACCCGGGCTTAATTCCCAGCACCCATATGCCAGGCAGCTCATGACTTTCTGTAATACCAGTTCCAGGGGATCTGAAACCCTTGTGCAGACATACATGCAGGCAAACACCAAGGCATGTAAAATAAAAATAAATAAGTCGTTAAAAATAAAAAAAGAAAGATTTTGATCCCACATTAGCTTGTAAAATTGCATGTTTTTGGGTTTTTATAAATGTATTGTTTATAAAAACAATTACTATATAGCATGTAGCAAAGTCTGTGCCCAGACACTTGGGTTCAAATCCTGGTCCAGGCTTAGTCAGCAGTGTGATCTTTGATGGCTACACGTGCTTCTGTGCCTCAGTTTCTAATTAATGAAATAGGCACCATAGGACTTCCTCATTGGGTTTTGTGAGATTAAATATATCACAGGAAAGTGCTATGATTCTTAGAGCACTGTGATGATTTGTATATGCTTGGCCCAGGGAGTGTCATTATAAGAATGTGTGGCCCTGTTGGAGTAGGTGTGGTGCTGTGGGTGTGAGGTTTACGACCCTCACCCTCAGCCTAGCTGCTTGGAAGCCAGTCTTCCACTAGCAGCCTTCAGATGAAGATGTAGATCTCTCAGCTCCTCCTGTACCATGCCTGCTGTATGCTGCCATGCTCCTACTTTGATGATAATGGACTGAACCTCTGAACCTGTAAGCCAGCCCTGGTTAAATGTTGTCTTTATAAGACTTGCCTTGGTCATGGTGTCTGTTCACAGCAGTAAAACTCTAACTAAGACAAGCATCATGCACCATGCAAGAGTCATTACTCTCTCACCTCTGGCTCTTTTCAGTGGGCTCCAAGTGTTGTCCTCTGCTAATAGTATGGGGCTTATTTAAGTTTTTATCTTGAATGCCATTTGTCTTATCCGTGTCAGCTATATACAAGGCTTCCTCTGCAGATAATTAAAAATTTCTAACTTAAAGGACCTGCCAACTCATGCCCAGACCAGACGGTGCCTTCGCAGTCTTTGTGAGACAGTATGTCTCCACTGAAAACCTTCTGCTCACAGGGGAGGCCCTTCCTAGCACCCAGTGTCCCACACTCAGCTTCAGGACTAGGTTGGTGCCTCAGTTTCCATGCTGACGACTGAGTGACTGAGTGCAGGAGCTTGAGACACACTGGCTGTATCTAAAATCAATGAACCATTTGATTGACCAAGAGCCATTTGGCTGACCAAGGGTTAGCTCTCCCTTTCCCTTTAAATCTTAGATTCTGTTTCCCTATGTGACTGTGTTTCCAGTTGGCACAGCACATGTTGCTAACAGTCTCCTTCTCCCTGGCACAATGAAATGGCCTAAGTGCCAGTACTCACCGTACCCATGAAGGGTTGTGCTAATCTCGCTTCCTAAATATAGTTGTGACTGTCACCACCCAACCTGTGGGTGATGTGCGCTTACCACCTGCATACCTTACCAACTTCACGTGTCATCTAATACTTTCCTGCTGCTACCCTAGCAAGACCTTGGGGGTGGGGTTTAGGATGAATGGCCTAAAAGTGCCATGGAAGTTGGGCAGATAGGAGCCAGGCAGGGTGCAGGCAGGCAGGATGTCCCGCTTTGAGGTCACAGGGAGCTTTGTGGGGGCCTTGCCTGTTATTTTTAGCCAGGATTCAGATAATGGTACTAATGTCTTGATAGGAGAAACCCATTTTGTATCCCACCCACTCTTGGCCGTATTTTAGGACCACTGATTGTCTCTTGCCTAGCAGTGGTGAGGTGGCAGACACAACATATAGGTGCAGGGACTATTGCTCTGTGCTTCTGGGTTCGTGCTGCTTTGTAGCCTGACTGCAGTCTTTGCCTGTCTGCAACTAGCAGCAGAGGGAACCACACTCAGCACCTTGGGTGGCTTTGAGGAATGATGGGAAAATGGGAGGAAGAGGAGGCTTGTTTTCAGCAAAACATCAAATTGTTATGATGACCATGAGGAGACCTTTATCAAAGCATTCTGGGGCACCAGTGTGCATCACTGAGTGCACACTATTTATTTATTTATTTACTTATGTATTTATTATTGGATATTTTCTTTACTTACATTTCAAATGTTATCCCCTTTCCCAGTTTCCCTTCCTCCTGGAAACACCCCATCCCATCTTCCTTCCCCCTGCTTCGATGAGGGTGTTCCTCCACTGACCTACCCACTCCCACCTTCCGGCCCTCGATTCCCCTACACTGAGGCATCCATCGAGCCTTCATAGGACCAAGGACCTCTCCTTCCATTGGTGCATGACAAGGCCACCCTCTGCTACATATGCAGTTGGAGTCATGTGTACTCCTTTGTTGATGGCTTAGTCCCTGGGAGTTCTGGGGGGTTCTGGTTGGTTGATATTGTTGTTCTTCCTATGGGGTTGCAAACCCCTTCAGCTCCTTCAATCCTTTCTCTAGCTCCTCTATTGAGGACCTCACACTCAATCCAATGGTTGGCTGTGAACATCAGCCTCTGTATTTGTAAGGCTCTGGCAGGGCCTCTTAGGAGACAGCCATATCAAGCTCCTTTCAGCATGCACTTCTTGACCTCTACAATAGTGTCTGTATATGGGATGAATCCACAGGTGGGATAGTCTCTGGGTGGCCTTTCCTTCAGTCTCTGCTCTACACTTTATCTCCATAATTGTTCCTGTGAGTATTTTGTCCTCCTTCTAAAAAGGACCGAAGCACCCACACTTTGGTCTTCCCTATTGAGCTTCATGTGAATTGTATCCTGGTTATTTGGAGCCTTTGGGCTAGTATCCACTTATCAGTGAGTGCATACCATGTGTGTTCTTTTGTGATTGGGTTACTTCACTCAGGATGATATTTTCTAGTTCTATCCATTTGCCTAAGAATTTCATGAATTCATCATTTTTAATAGTTGAGTAGTACACCATTGTGTAAATGTACCACATTTTCTGTATGTATTCTTCTGTTGAAGGACATCTGGGTTGTTTCCAGCTCCTGGCTATTATAAATAAGGCTGTTATGAACATAGTAGAGCATATATCCATATTACATGTTGGAACATCTTCTGGGTATACGTCCAGGAGTGATATAGCTGGGTGAGTGCACACTATTTATTTCTGGTGGGGTTGGGCACAGGATGCCCACTGATTGAGTTATTTCTAGGGGAATTGTTTTCCTAGTTTCTCTTCCTGCAAGAAGAAATTACCCATGCCAGTTGCTTGTTTGAATACTCTGTGTATTTAATTTTCTTGTGTGTGTATGTGTGTATGTATGTATGCATATGTATGTGTGTGTGGGTGTATACAAACATATGTGTCCATGTGAAGGACAAAGGACAACCTTGGATATTGTACATCAGCAGGCAGTCACCTTGTTGTCTAGTTTGTTTAACTTTTTTTTTTCTTTAAACACCAGTGAACCCTGGGAATTCAGCTGTGCCTGCCTCCCAAGTGCTGGGATTACAAGGCTATGTCACTATGCCCGAGTTTTCACTTGGTTTCTGGGGATCAGAATAAGGTCCTCTGCTTACTTGGCAAGCACCATACTGGCTGAGTTACCTCTTGAATCAGTCAGTGTCTTGTCTTGTTTTAGTCTTTGACCTTCAAAGACAAGGTTTCCCAATGGAGTCTCTGCCGGACCTGGAATGCCTGTGCAGATCAGGTTAGTCTCAGTTTGTGGTGACTTCAGAGTGCTAGGATGACTAGTCTGTCTCATCATACCTGGATTTCTCGTGTCTTAGACTAGACAATGAACCCGACTTTCCACTGGATGAGAAAGAAAGGGTGAATAGAGGGATGAAAGCTATTCAACTCTGAGCACTCAGGCTGGTGGGCGTAGGCTACTGGCTTTGAAATTCTTAAATTTTATCAGAGAGAGAGATAAAAATGTTTAACAATTTTATTAAGAATTTTGGTAAAGACTTAATTAAATTATTATTGCATCTATCTATCTATCTTTCTATCATCTATTTAGTGTGTGTGTGTGTGTGTGTGTTTGTATGCGTGAGTGAGCACACATGCCACAGAACTATCAGAGACCAGAGGAAAACTTCGTAGGAGTAAATTCCATCCTTCTTTGTTGTGGGTCCTGGGGGTCTAACTCAGGTTGGTGGCAGATGCCTTTACCAGATGAGCCTTCTTGCTATCTGTAAAATTAAAAATTTTTGTGTATAGGTATTTTTTTTCAGCCTGTGTGTACTATGTGTGTACCTGATACCAACAGAGGCCAGAACTGCTGTCAAATCCCCTGGACCTGGAATAATAGGTAGTTGTGAGCTACTATGTAGGTATAGGGAATTGAACCCCAGTCCTCTAGAAGAGCATCCAGTGCTCCTAATCATCTCTCCAGTCCCATAAATTACCTTTTATCAAGTATGTCTACTCTGTCAAGGTCCAGGCTGGACATCCAGGTCCATAGGTGGGGCACAGAGTCCATGAGGGCAAGAAGCTGATGGCTTCTGTCTATTTAATTCTCTTTTGCTATTCTGAGGCCAAAGCTGACAGTTTATGGAAATTGACTCCTGTTGATAGCAGCAGGGATCAAGAAGTAAAAGTTATATGGGCTCTTTATTCTTTAACTCAGGGGCCTCTTGCTGGTGAGTGGCTCAGTCAGGAGTTTGTTAACTCTCTGTGAGCCAGAGAGAAAAGAAAAGAAAAAAGTCAGGCACACACACACACACACACACACACACACACACACACACACACACACACACACAGAGTGGCTGAAGCAGAAAAGGGCTACACTGCCACTTTATTATTGCTTTTAGTTTTTATACCTCTTCAGATAAAAATTACTTCATGGCAATTATCAGGTAGAACTGTTACAGCAGGATCATTGGTTACATGATTTTCTAAACACATTTTCATTCCATAAGTTCTATAGTAAGTTTAAAGCAATAGTTCATGTCATAGTTTGATAAGGTTTAAGGAGTTACAGCAGAATTGTTTACACGTCTTTTCACTGACCAGTACCAGTTTAAATATTCCTTATCTATTTCCTAGCTCTACAAGTTCATTATAAGTTTAAATCAATAGTTTTTATATCATAAGTTAGCAAGGTTTTGTCAAGAGACAAATCATCGGCCTTATGTCTTATTTTAAAGTCTTGTAAAGATAAGCTTGTCAATCATTTATTTTCTGTCTTTTCACCTACAATAAGTTGTCCATCCCCAGTTTATACCCTTTATGACTGAGATTAGTGGCCTTATTCCTAACTTAGAAGGAATGTTTTCCTTGATTGTAAATTTTTCCAAGCCTGTATTCTTTTCCTAGAGCAATGATCTCATGACACAGAACTCTTTTTTGCAGCTATTTATTCTACATTGGGTTTAAAATTACTTGAATCAATTCAGGAGTTCTATAAATCGTTATCAGGAATTATAAAAGCATCAATTCATCTAAACAGTATCATGACATGAAAGCATAACTTCATATTGATCCTCAGGAGATTTGTCCAATAGGGTGTGCTGATGCCCAGGAATCGTTAGGCTGTAGCAATGGCAGGAAGGGCACAGCAGCAGCAGCAAGAAGCAATGTTGGCACGAAGTCTCTGGGATCCATTCCTCTCAGAGTGCGCCCACTGAAGCCATGCAAAGCTGTGAGTCATCTCTAGAAAACTCTCTTGCTTGTCATAGCCTTTCCTACACGGCTCTTGTCACGACACCATACACAATTATCAAAAAAAAAGTGAAAACATGATTTCCAAACAATACTTTTTAAACAAAGGAATCTCTCCCCCCCCCCCAATAGAAAATCTTATGCTAGACATCAGTTAGTAAGTCTGGAATGAATGACAACACTTCCCAAGAGCATGCATGGACTACTCTTCCTGACATGACCTTTGTCCAAAGAACCACCTATTCCATTTTAAGGTGGCCCTTAATATTTCTATAAGCATTTTCAAACAGTGAGGAATGACTAGAAAGCTAAGCAATCCACCTTGGAGGAGTGACATGCTTGAACATCCATTTAAAACACTGCAACCGCATGTGTATAGTAGAGGATTGCAAAGTCGATCATCAAGGGGAGGAGAGGCCCTTGGCCCTGTGAAGGTTCTGTGCCCCAGTGTAGGGGAATGCCAGGGCCAATAAATGGGAGAGGGTGGGGTGGCAAGCAGGGGGAAGCGGAGGCAACAGGGGTTTGTTCTTGTTGTTTTTTTGGGGGGGGTGTGGAAACTGGGAAAGGAGAAATCATATGACATGTAAAGAAATATCTAACAAAAAAAGTCAAAAACAAAACAAAACAAAACAAAAAAACACTGCAACCTTCATGATACGGGAATTCTTTTGTTCCTAGGGGTCTGTGCATTCTTATTTTTTATTCTGCACAGGATCCCCATCTAGAGCGAGAGTCCCCAGAGTCCGGCCCCTGGATCTAGCACCCATGAGAGCTTGTACAGTACAGATTCTTCAGATCTAGGCGCATGGAAGTGCACTGAGTGTTTTCATGGTTTCTAGAACATACTGCAGTAAGTGAAAATTTCAGAACTGTGAGTTTACACTATAATTCTCTTGCCAAGTAGATCTTCATTCCCATGAGGTGTTTTCAGTAATTCCTTTCTTTTTAATTAAAAAAATGACCTTCATGTTTAATGCTATATACCAGAAAGGGGACGTATGAAAAAACTGTTACCTTTAGGTTGTAACTGATACTATAATTCTTACTAGTTTTAAAAAGAGACTTATGTGTGTGTGTGCTTGAGTGTATGTATGTGCATCATGTGATGCAGGCATCCAGGAGAACTGATCTGGCGTTACAGGAGCTGTGGGTCACCCAGTGTGGGTGCTGAACTGAATGAAGCTCAAGAGCAGCTGCAAGAGCAGCAGGCGTCTTTAACCTCTGTGCCATCTCTCCAGCCTCTTGCTAGCTTTTAAGGGAGTAACAGTGAGAAAAGAAGAGTTTTGAAACAATATTAAGATGTGAGGGGTGAGGTCTGTTCTTTGGAGGAGGAGGAGGAGGATCAGTCGGATAGAGAGTATCTGAAACTGACCTAGAGCTCACTATGTAGTAAAGGATGACCTTGAACTTTAGGTCCTTCTGCTTCTTCATCTCCATAATGCCAGGATTTCAGCCAGGTGTCTTGTTTATACAATACTGGGGATCAAACCCAGATCTTCATGCATGCTTGGTGAACATTTGACCACCTGACCTAGTTTTCATAGCTCACTGGCCGCTGAGGTCCGACTCTTGGCTTTTTGAAATCCTTTTGGCAGCAGCTTTGCTGGAATCAGCCAATCTGCCCACTCTGCACTTGTTGACTCTGGTGATTGCCTGGCCTTCCTGCTGGCCATAGGCAGCTTTTGCTCCCCATCCTCTCCCCTTCCACCTGAGTGGCATGCTTTACTGACCCAGACAGGTGCTCTCACTCCCCTAGTGTGATTCTATGTGGGCACTTTCATGCTGTAAGGTCTCTTCATACCTCTAGTCCCTTAAATGTACATTCTACATTGCAAACACCTAACTCAATTCTCCTCTCCAGGCACAGCATCCACAGTCCCACTGCTGAAATTCATGCACGGTAACACAGTCAATCAACAGCAGTAGAGGAATGTTTGATTCTGTCCATCACTAAATGCAGGCTTGAAACCCTTGGAATATACTAGGCATGCCAACAGTGGGCCGGGTTCCTTGCTTGCTAGCCAGCATTCCTTAAAACCACATTGGGGACTGCAGAACTCTGAGTATCTTTGAGGTTCCTTTTTTTTTTTTTTTCCTTCTGGATAAAACAGTAGAAATTAATTTTCTTGCAGTTCTGGGGTCTGGAAGTTCCACGGTTCATTTGCCACTGGGTGTTGGATTCTACAGAGGCCGTTCTTTCAGTCTTCCAGATAAGATTGCTGTCTTCTTGCCAAGTCCCTCACAGCCTCTGCTCTGTGCACACTTGTCATTCTCGTATCTTTTCCTTACTATTTCTTTTAACTATCATTTTAAATTGAGAAGTAAAAACTGCACAGTTACATATTTATCCTGTACGACATGACGCTTTGAAATAGTTATATACTATGCGATGGCTAAATTGACCCAGTACAAGCGTGTGTTAAGTCACACACTTCCTGAATCTGTTTTATCCCTCGGTCCAGTGTTGCACCATTTCCCCTCAAGTTTCCTAAGCGCTGATGGAAAGTGATGGCTCCCATCATCCTCTCCTGTCAGCAGGCCCTTTCATCTTTTGGGGCAGGGATTAGGTATCCGGTAGGGTGGGGTGACATATTAGTAGACCTGAAAACTGATGCCTGCCCTATCCATCTCTTGCATGATTTGGCACTGATGTGTACAGCATCATATACAGTTTATAAAACATCATTATAAAGCTCCTTGGCCAGTCTGAGAAAGGAGTTCTCATTACTGATGTTTTACTGAAAGAAATAACAGACATGCAAGTTAGCCATCTTCCCATAGGCTGCTGAAAGAATGAAAGGCAAAGTGGGACTTATTGGGTTTATGTTAATGTTGCCTGTACCAAGTCTCTTTTGCTACATGGATGTAGTCTCATGACAATACAGCCCAGAGGGCATCTCAGTGGCTTTGTTCAGTGAGGATTGGACTTCACATTCGTATTGACTTTACAAGTAGCAATTCATTACTTTTGTGGAAACTTTTACTAATCTTGCTCTATAAATGAGAGAACACAGTTTGGATAGAGTGAGTAACTTGGTCAAGGGTGGTGTAGCTGATTGCCCTTGGGTTCTCTGACTGAGCCCTTGTTTTTTATGCATAGCTCCTCTCCACTGTAAGAAAAGATATGAACCAAGTCAGGTGGGGATTTTTCAAGTCTTTTCTACTGAGAATTATAGACACTTGGGTTTCTCTCACACTATCCCGTGGGTTCTGTCATACTCCAGGGATGGGGCAAGGACGCTGGAGATTCTTTCAAGTGGCTGATGCTTGGGAACTTCTGCATGGGGGAAGGTGTGTGAGGGTATTCAAAATTCTTTGTTTTAGGTTTTAAAAGATATGGTGTAATATTATTTGGGGTTCATTTTTTTTTAATGGGTGTTTTGGGTGAGCTTTTGAATAGGAGGTCAGTCAGTGCAATAACTTTGACCACTAGATGTTTATTTAATTAACTAGCTAATTTATTTTGGTGTGTGTGTGTGTGTGTGTGAAGGGATTGAGCCCAGGCACTTGAGTATTCCAGGCAATTACTTTGCTATGTTTCTGGCCCTTTACTTTTTATATGCAATTTTCTATGGGAGTTCTGGCTTTCTGTATAATAACGCTTATTAAATTTCACAGAGTTAAATGTTGACCTGATTAGGGAGAGCTTAGGTTCAAATTTCATCCTCTAAGGGCTAGCCATTTCTTCCCTCCTGCAAATACCACTTTTCCATGTCACAACCCTTCCAAAAATAGATATAAGTTATCAAATCACTTCTCAGATAGTCTCTGTCAAGAACTGCAGGTAACAGAGGACTTGAGGACTTTCAGTCAGTATCAGCCACACCTGGGAGCTTGTCAGTGTTGTAGGGTATCCTCCAGAGAAGACTGCTCGGACATGGCCTTACACCAATAGGAAGCTGGCTGCAGCTACCCCGGGTGTTTGGGATCCCAGTGTAACCCTGAGCCACTTCTATCTGCAACTAAAAGCTATTAGCTATAAGCACACCTCATTAACAAGAGACAGGACAGAGTTTTCAAGCCTGATATTTAGTGCTTTTTTGGCCAATAGATCTGAGGCAAAAAAAGTAAGGTTCAGCTCATGTCCTTTTGCTATCAAGTAAAGCCTTGAATTTATTTATTTATTTATTTAATTATTTATTTATTTATTTATTTATTTTTGGTTTTTCGAGACAGGGTTTCTCTGTATAGCCCTGGCTGTCCTGGAACTCTGTCGACCAGGCTGGCCTCAAACTCAGAAATCTGCCTGCCTCTGTCTCCCAAGTGCTGGGATTAAAGGCATGTGCTACCACTGCCCAGCAAGCCCTGAATACTTAAGCACAAGAATGATTTCTTGGGTTGATATAATTTAGTTAATGAGGACAGTCAGCAAGATGTGGAACTACAGAAGCCAAAAAAAATCATAGTACATTTAGAGACTTTCCTAGAACTTTGGACTTTGATGGATCAGGCCTTTGTTTTAGTATTGGCAGGTGGTGCTATCTCCATGCTGAGTTTTACAGCCTGAATAGTACTTCTGTCATGGAGTCAGTTGTGCTAACATCTGAGGCCCCTGTTACAGTTAGAAAAACAGACCTCAGGCAGCCGGACACAGAATCTGCCTTTGATGAGATTCTGAGGTAACGCACGTGTGTGCTAACATTTGGAAGCACCGATTGGGGCACGTGTGTTCTACTAACCCCGATAGCCTTTTGTGTACAGATATAGCCAGCCTCACGACAATCCTCAATCTTCATCTATCCCAAATGTGTGGAGATCTTCCCCCTTGTTACTGCTCCCTACAGAAGGCACCTCAACCACCTCCCCAGCTTTTAGATGGCGTAAGCCCACATATTTCCAAGGCTTACTCTTCACTTACTTCAGTGCTTTCTAAACATCACATTCTTACAGAGATTTTCGCTAGCTTCTCATAAAACTGGCAAAGAGAAATTTTCTCCCAAAGTCCTTACGGCTTGTTAAGCAGTGTTCACCTTCACCAGAATGTTATAACCGAACGAACAGTCACATTTATCTTCCCTCTGCTCCACTGTCCTCTCTGAGGACAAACACTCCATACCTTTAAGCCCCCATCCTACCTCCAGTACCTAGAAAGGTAGCCAAAACATAACAAGATAGTCTTTAAATATTGGCGGAATAAATGGATCAGGAAATACTGCATCTTCATATCATTCAAACCAAGAATTCCATGATTTGGGGGGTGTGAGGTAGCTTTAGACATCACCAGTAAAGATGGTGGAGTGTGTGGTCCAGACAATTCTCCTCTACCTGGGAGACAGTCTCAACTATTAGTTGCCAGTCAGCCACTTCTAGCTTGCCACTAAAAGCTATCCAAGCACGTCTTGTAAACAAGAGAGAGGGCAGGGTTTCCAGACCTGGCCAGATATTTAATGTTTATTGTCCAACAGATCTGAGGTTAAAAAAAAAAAAAAAAGAGGTTCATCTAACAACCTTTTGCTGTCAAGAAAAGTTTTCACAAGTTCTTTGCTACTAACAAGAGTAACTCAATGGTAGTTTTCTACTTGGGAAGCACCTGTGGGGCAAAGCTGAACTTTTATTGTTCCTTGTTTAAGTATTTAAAAACAAAAACCAAAAATAAAATAAAAAACCCATAAAATGGTAAGAGAGAAAAAAAGATACTCAATAAGCCCCAAACCAAATGGCATTTCTAGATATAAAAAAACTGATATCTGAAATGAAAAAAGTCATGAAATGGAGTTCATAAATGGAGTTCACTCGTTCATTGGCTAAACACTAAGAAGGAAAGACGGCGATACATTGTAGACTTTATGACTTAGAAGTGAAAATGATCCCTGTAGCAGACAATTATACTGTGAAGAGTGGGAGAGAGAAGCAGAGATACATTTTGAAGCATTCTTATGAGGGGGGTGATGTTTCTTAAAAATATATTATAGTCGGGGAAAGATGCATACTATGAACCCCAGGACAATTTCCAAAATGTGGAAAATAAGCCTGTGATGAAACTTTGCAGTGGCCATTGTAATGATGTCAATGTACTGTAGTCAATGAGTTTGCTTGAAATGGAAAAAGTCACTAAATGGAGTTCATTCAAATTTAATCCCAAGTGACATCACAATTTTTTCAGCAAATTCACACCTCCTAATCCTCCCCAAACACCCACCAACACCCACCAACTGCAAACCAACTATTGAAACTTAAGTCTCTAGGAAGCCTTTTTTTTTTGTTTTTGTTTTTGTTTTTTCCAGACAGGGTTTCTCTGTGTAGCCCTGGCTGTCCTGGAACTCACTCTGTAGACCAGGCTGGCCTCGAACTCAAAAATCCACCCTGCCTCTGCCTCTCAAGTGCTGGGATTAAAAGTGTGTGCCAGCTAGGAGGCCATTTTTATTCAAGCCACCACAGTTTTGTGCCTATCAATGATCACAACAGGTTTCAGTAGATGACCCAGGCTACAATAAATATATTCCAAAACAAAACAAGACAAAATTAAATAGAGTTCACTGGTTAAACGTTGAAGAAGGGAAGAAGAAGAAAAGGCAAACAACAACATCAAAACAAACAAAAGCCTCCAAACAGACAACTAGAAAATAAACAGCAAGACCTAAATCCAACAGTCTGCTAATAGCATTAATGAAAATGACCTAAGTACTCCAATCAGAGGAAGAGGCTGTCAGATGTGATGCAAACCAACCCAAACCAAAAGTAAAAACAAATGCTCAAGTACACACTCTCTACATATAAAAAGGCAGGGAAAATAAGTCGTGGAAAACTAAACTCAAAAGAGCTTGCATGGGCCAGAGGTGGCTCAGTGATAGAATGTGTGCTTAGTTCTCATGAGGACCTAGTTCCAATCCCCAGCACCCCAAAACAATAGGTAAAAATAAAATAAGATAAAATAAACATTCTTCAGTGGGTATAGTAGAAGCAGATAAAGCAGACTTCTGATAAGAACATGGAGTCTACCAACCTCAGCAAACGTGCCCACGGATGGATAGGGACGACTGTTCCTGCCTGCTTTTGTTTCTGTGCAGACGAATAAAGACTTGCTTTTTGGTTTTCTATGCTTTTGCCTTTCCCTCTCTTTCTGGAACCTTCCATGTGTTCACAGTTAGTAGTCGATGTGACGCGTGAGCTGTGAGACCTTTAAATTCTGATTGGCCTAAGAAGGGAGCTTCAGGAAGGGAATCAGGCCCTGCATTCTGATTGGCCTAAGAAGGGAGCTTCAGGAAGGGAATCAGGCCCTGCTTTGTGAAGCATTTTGTTGTAATGTGGAGATACACCAGCCCTCCCCTCCAGGAGATGCGACAGGGAAGTGCTATTATAGAGGCAGACAGCCTTACTGGTGCACGGATCTTGGTCTTTTCACTTCTAGAGCTGTGGGGAAGTAAATGTACAACCTGTCTTAGGTATTGTGTTATAAAAATACAGACAATGAAGGCAGGGAGTCCCGGGTATCTTACGACATTTAGAGGGACATCTCATTGGCTCACAGTATAATGAAGTTCATAAACCCTGCCTTCAGCTGTGGCTTGCACCTGATCTTACCTGCCCCTGGCCTGATCCATGCCCTCCTGGATCCACGCTGCCTCTCTTGTCTGTTTCCTGCTGCCCTGCTCTGGAAGCTTTAGGAGCTATGTATGCTCTTGCTACTCCACTCTGCTCACTCTTTCCCTCTCTGCCCTCTGACTGAGGTGCTTGCCATTTCACTCAAAGGTGACTGGGCCGGGAAATACCTTGACTGGTCTTAGGCTTTTGTCAAGGATCTTTTGGAAAGGCAGCTTGGTGTCACAGCTCTTTCACCGTGACACACTTCATCTAGGGTACAGTGCCGAGGAGGCATGGTTTCAAATAGCAGCTCCCTTGCTGCCATTGAAATGGCTTCCCAGGGACTGGAGAAATGGCTTAGTGGTGAAGAGCACTGGCTGCTCTTCCGAGTTCAATTCCCAGCAACCAGTGGTGGCTGACAACAATCTGTAGTAGGATTGATTTCATTATCTGGTGTGCACAAAGACAGAACACACACCACACAAACATACGATAATTCTTAAAAAAAAAAAAAAGAAAGAAAGAAACTTTCTCCCACTCTTCCCTGTGGCCAATAGACCTTATGAAGTCCGACTTCTTTTCTTATGGTTGGATTTTACCCACAGTTCCTCACTCCCCATTTGGCTGGTTATTGTGGGGCTCTCACACCCGTGCTCTTCACCACCAGACTCACTGTCAACCGTTGGGGTGTCATTTCTCTGAAGGTCCTGCTGACTTTCATTGAAGAAGAGACCGTGAGGAACCATCCCACACTCCCTGCTTTCATCTAACATTGTAGAACCTTCTGACTTAGTCACTGAGCTAACCGAGCAAACACCATAGATTGTGCCATGATATAGTTTACACATATGTTTTCAAATAAGGAGTGTGAAAAATTAGTCAACATGCTTCTTATTGCTCATTTGAAATTAGAAACCTTCAAAAATGGAAAATCAGAGTGTTAAATGCCATCCAATAGCCTGGCTTTCTTTAAAGAGTGTAGTTGTGAAAACTAGTTTTGACTAGTTCTGATTTTAAACTGTCTTTTGATCTACCTATTTCCTTAGGTAAGGAGGTCGTTGGATGACAATGCCACACCCTTGATGCTCTCATCTAGTCAGCCTGGAATGAGGATGTGGAAACACTGGTTGATGCTGAAGAGAAATGACATCCAACAATAGCCACCCAGAGACTATGGCCTCCTTTTCATAAATGTAAATCTTATCACTTATTGAGTGAAATAGTACACTTTTCATCTTCCCAGATCTCAAAGAAATGGTCAAGAAATTCTTCTCTATAAAATAGCTTTAATGTTTACTTTGGGACTTGGCTTCTTGTATTTGATATTGTTGCCATATCATTGTGTCATCATAAGGTTCCTCGGCATGGGGATTAGGAGCATGTGCTCTGTTTGTAGAACAGCGTTATGAGAGTGTGTGCCCAGAGGATGAAGTGAGCTAATGTACATATCTAAGGCTCCCTGTTCTTGGCCTTCAAAGACTGCTGCTGTCTAAAGTAGAAACTTCAAATTTCATATATGACTTTTAAAGATCCTTGATGTTCTGGCTTCACCCCACTCTCCTCGCTTCTCATCTTAATTAAGTGAGTTAAGGTGAGGACTCTACATTGCTCCACTTTTGTGCCTTGACTCACTCTGACCCCTGACTGAAGACTCTAGTTTTCCATCTGCCCAGTCCTGTTGCTCTCTTGGTGCATACATTTGGAAGGGCTTTTCCACTGTCTGGAAGGAAAATAGTTCTTCTTTGTGTGTTTGGATCACTCTATCTGGACTTTATAGAAACCCTACTTTTTAGTTTTGTTTTGCCAATTTACATATCATCTCTGTATGTTCTAAAGGACAGGCCTGAGGCTGTTTCACCTTGAGTGTTCAGTCACCATAGCATTTTGTGTTACACAACCTATTTTATGAATGAATGGATCAAAACTGAGAGTTTCTATTTGGTGAAGTTTAGGGGCTTGTTGGGGTCACTTATCTACACTGTATACAATTATATTCTTTTGTGTTCTGATTAAAGAGTGTGAAATTGCCCTCCTAATTAAAGGTAATCAATTAGAACACCTCATGGCTCTCATCCAACTTTAGAGATCTATGAGCTCATTATCTGGAGAGATGCCAAGATGGCAGCTCTGAATCCTCTATGTAGAGTTTCAGGGATGGGTTTCTACTGGGATGTAGGTAGAACTGAGTCACTGCAGCTGATAGATTAGTTTGTACTCTAGAATTAATGACCTTGAATCCTTGAAGCTTTTGTTATCCAACTTTCCAATGTGTGTTTGGGTTCTGGACAGAGCCTTGCCTTGAATGAGATTTTCTTGTCTTTGAGGCTGGCTCCTCACAAAGCCTTTTCATTTTTGCCACAGGTTTTGCCTGAGCAAGTCTGTGTTAATCACTTCTGCATTACTCTGATTAAGTTACCCGACTGAGATAAGAGGAAAGCTTTATTTTGATATCAGCATTTCAGAGTTTCCATCCATTAAAATGGGGATGGCATAGCAGAGGGCTCTATCTATCACAGTGTGTGTGTGTGTGTGTGTGTGTGTGTGTGTGTGTGTGAAGATTGTTCACAGTGTGTGAGTACAGAAAGCAGAGCAGTATTGGGACTAGAGACCAAGGGGTCTTCAAAGGCCCACCCCTGTTCACTCTCTTCTTCCAGCTAGGCCACATTTCTGGAAGCTTCCAGAGACAATGGTACTAGCTGGGGACACTTCAGATTCAGACCGTGACTAAATCTAATGAGCACATCCTCCCTGGCTTTTAGTTTACTGCTGGACAGCCTAGTTGTTAGAAAGGCTTCTCTTATATTGAATCAAAAATTGTGTCTTGGGTTAGTGAGAAAAGGTGCTTGTCATCAAGTTTCACAGTCTGGATTCAATACCTGGAACCCACATGGTGGGAGGAGAGAAAGGATTTGTACATCTCTGACCTCTGCATACATGAAATGGCATATGCATGTACATGGGCATGCACACATACACACTAAACAAACAAACAAACAAACAAACATAAATAAAGAAACATAAAAATCATCTTTATCACTTTTCTCACTGGTTCTATTTTAGCTTTGGAGCCAAGGAGAAGTTTGCTCTCTCTTCCATACCTGAACTCTACATATTCCTAAACATATACTCTGAGGTTTCATAGGCCAGGCCTCTCCAGTTTCTTTGACAGTGTGTGTAACAATCCTTTTGGACTCTTCTTGGATTTTCTGTTTGTTAATGATCTTCCTAATATGTAGGAACAGAATGTACCATGGTCACCTCTAGTTACAAATATGTTTACGTCCAGGCATCTTTCTATTGTTGCTTTTCAGATATCATCTCATTTCATGCTCTAAATAACTCATGTGGGTAGTTCTTACTACTTTTGTTTTCTAGATGAGAAATCAATAGCTTAAGACATTGATAGACTCAGGGATTTACAGCAGTAAAGAATACAAGTGTGCATGGTGACTGTTCTAAACAGTAAACTGACTACTCTCCAACCCATGATTGTACACATTATTGAACAACTTAACTGTAATAAATCTAGCCTTTTAAATACAGTCCCTAGGTCTGAATTGAACACAGAAAGGCCAGTGGCTGAGAGAGCACTCTGCCCTGGCTGGAGGGCCCAGCAGTGTGGTCTGAACAAATGCCAAATGACACTCTGTCATTCTTCATTGCTAAGTGACTTCCTTGATGGCATGCTGTAGGCTCCTGGTGCTCATTCACTGAGGCATTACAAGTCATTACTTGCAGCAAATAACTGTATGGAATGGCTGGGCAGAAGGAGCAGGCAGATGATTTGGACTGTATGTTAGAACAGGTTGGCTTCCTTATCTGGTATAAAATGAAGATTCAGGCTACTGAGCACTGATGTGAAGCAGAGGGCGGTGATAGGACTGAAAATGCCCTGCAACGCCCTTTAAGTGGAAGGAGGAATTCTTTTTAAAAAATGTGGGAAATCTAGTAATGTTTGGTAAATCTGAACAAATTTCATGCTTTCTTTGTTCTTGTTCCTATCTCTAAAGATGGTATTTCTTTCTTTCTTTTTCTTTTTT
>NW_022196904.1:167743294-167769188 GCF_008632895.1 Mastomys coucha | reverse complement strand
GGTTTCTCTGTGTATCCCTGCCTGTCCTGGACCTTGCTTTGTAGACCAGGATGGCCTCTAACTCAGAATCCACCTGCCTCTGCCTCCCAAGTGCTGGGATTAAGGGTGTGAGCCACCACTGCCCGGCTAAAGATGGTATTTCAATTCATCCTTCTCATATAAAAGTTTTGTGGAAATAAAATAAAGAAATTCAAGGGAGTTAATTAAGTACAATGCCTGTCATTCCTTGAGTCATTACAGAAGGTAACTATTATTGGAGAAGCAGCATTAGATCAGGGTCTGTTTTAGCATTCTCAAGTCATCCAGGCCTGGGTTTGAATCTGACCTTGTATAATCATAATAATTTAATTTCTCTCAGCTTTAGATCATCCACTGTACAATGGAGTGGTGTTGGCATAATGTTATTCTGCATTGTGTAAACATTATTCTTGTATTATTCAAATGCTGATTTCTCTGCCCCCATATTTGGTTGCAATCTGGATATGGCATTGTAATGAGTATTCTAAGAATCTCTGGTCTCAGTGTTGTGTAAACATTGCTCTCTAATTATCTCTGATTGGTAAATAAAAATCTGATCAGCCAGTGACTGGGCAGAGGAGATAATAGAGATGGACTTCTGATCTCAGCCAAGGAAGGGGTAGAGAGGAGAAGAAAAGAGCATTCACTCATCATGAGAGGAAGGACCAGGAGCTACCATGAGAACACATGTGGAGCAGAGAGAATCAGATAAATACTAAAATGCAAGTATCTTGGGGATTTTGGTTGAGAAGTAGCTAGATTAGCTTAGAAGATTACAATAGGTAAACATCTGCTCAGTTATTGTGCCTTAAAGCTTGTTAAACAAATTTAATAGTCTCTGTCTCAATTGTTTGGGAGCTAGATGGGTTAGTGAAAAAATTGTCACTTTTAAATTTACACCCACAGAGTAGATGATAACACTGTTTAAATAGATAGATTATATGAGCTGATAAGTAAATGGTATTGAAATAGAAGGTTTGGTGGATACAGGAACTGATGTAACTATCATTTCACAAAAATCTTAGAATTTAGAATGGCCACTTTAAAAGGTTTATACCTAATGTCTAGAAATTGGAACATTATATCAGATAAAACAAAACATGTAGTGGGTTAAATGTATGAGATTGGAAGGTCAAATAGGAAAGTTAACACTTTATGTGGCTGACATATCCATAAATATATGGGGAAGGGATGTTTTTACAATAGTGGGGTACTCAGATTAATATTCCTGCAATCTCAGACACAGCCCACAATGAAATAGGGTGAAATGGTACATGATCCTGGGGGAATTTACTGATATAGGTCATCAACAACAACTCCAAGCTATGCCAATTGTTCAAATCCAGGGCATAACAGCAATTGAGTTTCCAAATTTCTAAGCAGGGCCACTGCTGAAGTACCAATAAGCCCCACCCTTAAAATGGTTGACTGACAAGCCTGTATGGACAAAGAAGTGGCCTTTCACTAAGGAAAAATTACAGGCACATGAGTAGTTGGTATAAGAGCAGCTGGAGGTTCACCATATAGAAGTCTACCAGCGTATGGAATTCCTCTGTATTTGTTATAAAAACAGAATCAGGAAAATGGAGGATGTTAACAGATTTGAGAGCAGTGAATAAAGTAATTCAGCTAATAGGTCAGTTATAGCCTGGAATTCCTTTACCCTTTTTATTACCTACGTCATGACCTATGATAATAATTGATTTAAGAGATTGCTTTTTCACAATACCTTTGCATGAGCAGGACAGGGAAAGGTTTGCTTTCTCAGTTATTTTACATTAAGTTATTTCTCACTTATTATAATGGTAGACCAGCAAAGAGATACCAGTGGAAAGTTCTTCCACAGGGAATATTAAATAATTAATGTCAATATGTTGTACAAGAACCACTAGAAATAATTCATAGACAATTTCCTCAATCTATCATTTGTCATTACATGGAAGATATTTTGTTGGCTGATTCTGACACAAATACTTTAGAGAAAATGTTTAAGGAAACAAAGAATTCTGCCATGCTGAAGGATACAGATTGCTCCTAAAAAACTACAGAGAAGAGATTCTACTATTTGGGTTATAAAATAAATTAACAACAACAAAAAAAAATACAACCACAAATGGAACAGATCAGAAGAGATCAGTTGCAAACTCTTAATGATTTAAAAAAAATTAATGGGAGATATTAATTGGATATAGGCTACCACTGGATTAACTACTCAAGAGTTAAGTAATTTGTTCCAAACATTTCAAGGATATTCACATTTAAACAGTCCAAGATGGTTAACAGCTGAGACAGAGAGAGAGAGAGAGAGAAAGAGAGAGAGAGAGAGAGAGAGAGAGAGAGAGAGAGAGAGAGAGAGAGAGAGAGAGAGTTAATTCTGGTAGAACAGAGACTATGAGATGCATATGTGGATCTGATTTAATCATAAAAGGTAGAATAAGATTACATCAATCATCTGGAATTGACCTGGCCTGCAACATAGTACCTTATACTAATGTGAGATTATGTCATTATGAGTAATCAATGAACATTGACAAAGAGCTTGTACCAAATATTTGGGAGAAATTAACAACAATTATACTAAAAGCAAGCATCTTCAGCTTATAAAAAGAACCAATTGGATTATCCCATGTGTTATAAAAGGAAGGTCTATTCCTGAAGCACCTACACTCTATACTGGTGCAAATAAATTAGGGATGGCTGGTTATAAGTCAGACAATAGAAGCAAAGTAATTCAAAGTTGTATGCAATTCTTATGGCATTATTAGATTTTTTTTTCTGAACCTCTTAATATAATTACTGCCTCTCAACATGCAGAAAGAGTTGTTTTGGATATAGACACTGCTGAATTTATTCCTGATAATTCAGAATTAACCTTGTTATTTATAAAACTGCAACAGGCAATCAGAAATATAAACTATTATATATTACTTGTATTGGGTATCATACAGGATAGCCAGGTCCATTAACCCAAGGAAATGAAGATATTGACCAATTGTTAGAAAATATTAATAGGAAATGTGTTAGAAGCCCCAAAATTTCATGAAAAACACCATGTTAACGGTAAAGGCTTAAAGAAAAAAAAAATTTTTTATCACTTGGAAACAAGCTGAAGAAATTATAAATGTCCTACTTGTTCAAACTCCATTAACTGCTGGAAATAGCCCTTGGTGTATCGAAAGAGGTGGAATCTAGCAGATGGATGTATTTCATTTTGTAGAAACTGGAAAACTAAAGTTTGTACATCATAACATTGATACATACTCAGGGTTTCCATGGGCAACTGCTTTGAGTTCTGAGAAGGCTGACTCTGCAGTCAGCCATTACTGGAAGTAATGGGTACTACGGGGATACCGTACAAATTAAGACTGACAATGCCCTGCAGATGTCTCCAGTAAGATGAAGCAATTCTTTGCATATTATAATGTAAAGCACATTACAGGAATGCCGCACAATCCTACAGGGCAAGCAGTTGTAGAAAGATCTAATTCCACCTTAAAACAAATGTTTATAAAACAAAAAGGAAGAATAAAGACCCCTAGGGCTAGACTAAATGGTGGCTGTTAACTTTAAATTTCCTGAATGTTAATGAGAGGAACAGCAGCAGCAGAGAGACCTTGGGTTATAGAAAAAACTGTGGAATTCAATCAGCTTATAAGCATAAGGATGTCTTAACAGAGAATGGAAGCCTGCACAAGTTTTGTGTTGGGGATGTGGGTTTGTTTAAGTTTCCCACGAAATGAAAAGCTGTGGATACCATAAAAACTGCTAAAGATTAGAACTGAGCAGGAGAGGTCTCCTGAACTCCTTGGCCACTGACTCAAAAAGTGCTTATTTTTATAACTGTGTACCCAGAACTCAGTGGACCACAGGAGAACATGCATGAAGAACTAAATAAAATCAAGGAAAAAAACAGCATGCACAGAATTGGAAATCCTTAATGGCAAAGAGGTAAAAGGAAGGACTGAATACAGACCCTGGAGGTGGATACTGCAATAACTTAGTGAACCCTCAGTGTGGAACATCAACAACACATTCAACTAGCCAAAAGTAATTCAGCTGAAGACACATTTGAAATTGTCTAGGTTTCTTGTCTTTTCTCTTATATATAAAAAAAAAAGGATGGGAAAATACAAAACAAAACAAAACAAAACAAAAACCCATCCAACAACCAAGCAGCCAAATCCGTCTGTCTTCCAATAATGTACACAATATGCCACCCCAAGTACCTCACTGAACAGACCCATGATAGGAGGAAAAAGCAAATTGCTTGTGTTTGCAGATGGCATGATCTTGCTTTTATAAAATAACACTACACTAACTAATTAAGTAACTATAACTAAATATTCTCTTAGAAATTTAAATGTATTCAATAAAGATGTTGGGTATAAAATATTTTTTCTAAAGATTTTTTTTTATGTATATGAGTGCACACTATAGCTGTACAAATAGTTGTGAGCCTTCATCTGGCTGTTGGGAATTGACTTTAGGACCTCTGCTCACTCCAGTCAACCCCACTCGCTCTGGTAGACCCCGCTCACTCAGTCCCTGCTTGCTCCAGCCCAAAGATTTTATTATTATAAATAAGTACACTGTAGCTGTCTTCAGACGCACCAGAAGAGGGCGTCAGATTTCATTACACATGGTTGTGAGCCACCATGTGGTTGCTGGGATTTGAACTCAGGATCTTTGGAAGAGCAGTCGGTGCTCTAACCCGCTGAGCCATCTCTCCAGCCCCTGGGTATAAAATCTTAAGAAGATCAGTTGTATTTGGCCTATCTGAAAAAGAAATTAAGATGATTCATGTATTTTAATATTGTAAAGAGTAAAGTATTTTGGAATAATTTTTTTAAAAAGCACTTATTTTACTGTAAATGCTTCTGTTTATCATTTCCTGTTACACACAGCACAGTTAATGGTTTAAAACAGGAGGATAAATGTGATAATTTTGACATTTTGGTTTCTTTTAAGAATACAGAAATATTATAAGAATCTGTTTTTTTTTTTTTTTTAATCCAGGTGTGGGATACGGGGATGCTTCAGGTTGTCTGCAGCAGCTGGCTATCAGAGGTGTGATTTTGCCAGCTGTAGATAGTTTCTGTGATAATGTGATGTTTGGAATTCTGGGGGCTTTTCAGAGGGTATATAAATGCTGGGGCCCTGCCTGAGAAGCATGGTGAGTTATTGGTTGTTGCTGGTTGCTGTTTTTAAGTAGTGCACCAAGAAGAAGCAAGAAAAAGGAGAAATTAGATATCCTGACAGTGAAGATCAAACTTGCCCCAAGGAACTCGACGCCCCTAAGCAGCAGGAAGTAGCCTAACAATAACGTCACACCCTTTCCAACTGCTGACTTTCTCCAGGGATTTCTTTCGTCTCTATCCTTTTTTTTTCTTAACTAGTGTTCAGGGATTGAAAGGATGGAAGAGAAGTGGTGGGGAAGGGTGGAAGAAAGAAGAGCCGACAAAGTATTAAAGCCCGGTACAGAGGAGCTGTTGCAGAGGCTATGGAGCTGCTCCATGGTAAAGATCCTCTGATGGAAGTCATGGTCCTGAGTAGAAGGGAGAAGTCAACCTGTTAACATGGAAGCTGGGGAATAAATTCTTCAGTTTTACTCTCCTTCTCGCCCTCTGCTCACAGGCCATTGACCAAACTCAATGAGAAACCAAAGTTTACACCTATGGACAAAGTGTGAAAATGTAAGTGAAGATCCCTGGGCAGGAAGTACATTGTATAAACGGAACATTTGGAGTTCCACTTGGAAGTCTAGGACAGGCCCTTGCATGGCTCTTCCAAGCCACCTTGCATTTCAAGTGCAGTAGTCCCTTTGGTCTTGCATCTGTGCCCCTTTATCTGGCTGATGCTCTCTTTTCATCTAATTTCAGCCTGAGTATCAAGTATTCATGCAGGGAGCCTTCCCTGATTTTCCTCCATTTGGGCCATGTTCCTCAGGACACCCTATAGTTGTCTTTTGATGCATGTATGGAAATTTTATATTAATTAACAGTGTAACTATTTGCTTAATAATAGTCTTATATTAAGACCATAAATAGTCTCTCTTTTAGAGAGAACAGTAAGCAATAAGAATAGAGGATGCATACTTGCATATATACCCATTTGTGTGCACATTCATGTGGAGGCCAGAAGAAAACATTGGATATCATTCTCCAGGTGAACTAGCCAAGAAGGCTAGGCTGGTTTGCCAGTGAGCTCCAGGGATTGACCTGACAGTGCCCACTAGTTCTGGCATTCTCCATGCATGCCACCAGGCCTGGGCCTTCCTAGTGATTAAACTCAGGCCTTCATGCTTATGAGAACAGTTCACAAACTGAGATATTTCTTAGTCCTTTTTTCTTCTCTCCTCCTACCTCCTTCTACTTCTTCTGAGACAGGGTCTTGCTCTGTATTCCACATTGGCCCAGAACTAAGTAGAGAAGGCCTTAGCCTTCCAAGGGCTGGGATTACAAGCATGGGCCACTGTGTTTGGCTTAGAGCACAGGATATCTAAGCAAATATCTTCTGAGTGTCTCTGACGTTGAGGCATTGTGAAGTGTAAGGAATGTGGAAATGGGTGATATTTGGTACCTGTCCTCAAGAGTTCATAGTTTAATAGAGGAGACAGTTAAGCAAATAAAAGAAAATCACTGAGTGCTACAAAAGCTGTTCTAGTTGTCTAAACAAATTCATCTCTAAAGTACAGAGAAGAGAACAGGGCATCCCGTCTCTGATACCAGGAACTGGGGACATTTAGCAGTGGACATTCGAGCTGGACCTTGAAGGATGGATAAGGTGAAGGACTTCCCAGGAGAGGGAACAGTAGAAACAAACAAAAGACCATAGCACATCAAGGCAAGCCGTCATTTGACCTATGTACTTTCTACAATTGGAGCTGTGCATTGTGTGGGCCCTGAAAGTTTACGAGCCACTGTGTTTGGTTTAGAATGCAGGACATCTAAGGCAATCTCTTCTGTGATCTTGCACAAACATTGAGATGTAGGTGCAAATGGAGATGCTGGAAGAGAGAGGAGGAAAGAGATTTGGAAGCCAATGGAGAAAAGGAGAAAAGGACAACAGACAGAAGCAGCAGAGGATGAGAAGGGTTTTTACATATACTAAGAGATTTCCTGATATGTTATTGCTTAAAGAAACCCAAGCCTCCACTGGTCCTAGTGCTGGGGACTGGCTTGTGACCTGAAAACAAATCTGCCATGTCCCAGGACAGCTTGTACTTTTGCTGGGGCTTCCAAGTCTGGTTCATTGGGTGGTTCTATTGGCATTGCTCTGTGGTACTTTTGAAATAACCTTTCCTCTCGCCTGCCAAACTAATGGTACACTATCTTTATTTAGGATTTTTTTTTTGAGGGGGAGGAGTGTTTCCCATTCCTCTCTAGACCTTCTCAAAGCATCTTTTGACAACTCCTGTTCTTTCCACCTGCCAATTCACAGCATTCATCTCAGTTCAATATCATCTCCTCAGTTATCTATGAAGGGTAGGGAAGCCAGCAACCATAGTAATATTTAATGCATCCAGTTTACCCAGTGGGCACGTGTACTAGATAGACATGGTGTTAGGTGTTGGAGACATGCAGATGAATAAGGCATTGTCTTTGCTCTGAAGGAGCATACAGTCTAGCAGGGGAGACAAACACAAGGCAGATTGTTATCAAAGTTGATGCTACATGACAGGACAAGAAACTCCGAAGGATCTTATGGAAAACACAGAGAAGGTCAGTGTGGTCAGGGAGGGCACAGAGGGCTTCCTTAAGAAATGAATTCTAAGATGGACCTCAGGAAAGTGAATGGAGAGGGAACTCTCCAGGTGAGGGACACCATTTGAGCACAGGTATTAATTATGTGATTCCTTGTGTTTTGGTAGGTTTAGTTTGGGGTTGCTGCTCTTGGATTTTGTGGTCAGAACTCTTTGTTGGTTGTGACCATTCAGTTCAAGAGAGATGGGCAAGAGCAAGGTAGCCAAAGAAGGCAGACTTAGAGACAGAGTGAATACAGACAGACAAGTGGCCAGCAGACTGCTCATACTCTGCCCTTGCACAATTATTTGTGAACCACTCAGCTAATATACACGTGAGGTTGAGCCATGACTTCAAAAGTTGATTCTGCCCACATAACTCCTGGGACTCTCTTCACAGTGATTCAATTTGATGGAGACTCATTTTCCTCATTGGCAGAATGGAATCATGAGTGGCTTTACAGGGTTTTAATGAAGACTATGCCAAATAAAAGTTGTGAGGACATTTGCCACACTGATGGGGCCAATCACACATAAAATGTCATTGCTCAAGTGCTGACTCTGGTTCCTACTAATCGAACCTTGCTTTTCTGTTTGGATTTTACAAAACACCCTCTTCCAATATCAACTATGGAGAAGACTTGTTCAGTAAATAGTACTCAAACTTTGAATTTGGGGGCGGAGCGTAGTGGAAGCAAGACAAGAAAAAGTGATAGTGTGTGCCATCTTCGTTTCTGCACTAAGCGACAGCCTCTTGCTCTTGTCAACTTAATGCTACTTATTTTATTATTTTCTTTTTTCTCAGTCTGACTTATTTTTAAACTATCTTTAGCTATCATGCAAAATCATGGGCTTCATTATTGTCAGAAATAAAATCTGTTCATTTGTTTTTCAAAGGTACCTTGAGACAGCTTAGGTCCAGCTACAAATGAACAGAAAATATCAGACCCCTGCTAACTCCTGCTAGTATAGCTGCCAGCACACCCCAGAAGCCTACCAGCAAACTTTAAGTTGAGAGATGAAGGATCTTAATACTCCTAATGGCCAAGCTTGCCTGCAAGGTCATGTCTCTGACAGAGATGAATCCACCCATGGTTTTTGTTGAGGAAAAAAAGATAAAAAAGTATAAGAGAGGAAGATGCGATGAAGGTGACGTGTAAGATTGTACTTTCCTAACTATGTAGCAATGAGAAAAGAGGAAGGGACTTGCTTGTGTGGAGTTTAAAATCTGTTCTCTGTACCCAGTCAGATGTGTCTATCACACTGGGCTGACACTCTGTTTGCAAGATCGCAAAATTAATTGCTTCAAGTTCATTACTGAGTATTACTCTGATGCTCTTATTCTGAAGTGAGGGTCATTGTTTCTCACAATCATCACATCTTCATATAGAAGCCAAGCTCCCTTCTCTCACATCACCCAAGCCCAGTCGTGTTTTCTTTCTCCTGTTTTCCTGTTAAATGAATCCCATTGCCCTCTCTTAATTCCCTCTCTTAAGGTCTGCTCCCCACTTCGAAGGATCCCCTTTTAGTCTCATGACCCATAAACGTACATGTATGTGGATATACATAAATACATGCATATAGATACACATGTATAATTTAAAATTCAGATTCCACATATGAGGAGAAATAGGCAGTGTCTGTCTTTCTGAGTCTAGCTTATTTTGATTAATATAATGATCTTCCATTCCATCCGTTTTCCTGGAGATGCCATGATTTCATTTTCCCTGTGGCTACATAAAATTCTACTGTGCATATGTACTGGCTTTTCTTCATCCAATCATCTGCTTATGACATCTAGCTAGTTTCATTTCCTGAGTATACTGGCCAGTTCTGTGTGTCAACTTGATACAAGCTAGAGACATCAGAGAGGAAGGAGCCTCAGTTGAGGAAATGCCTCCGTGAGATCCAGCTGTAAGGCATTTTCTCTATTAGTGATCAGCCTACCTATGGTGGTGCTGTTGCTGGGCTGGTAGTCCTGGGTTCTACAAGAAAGCAGGCTGAGTAAGCCAGGGGAAGCAAGCCAGTAAGCAGTACCCCTCAGAGGCCTCTGCATCAGCTCCTGCCTCCAGATTCCTGCCTTGCTAGAGTTCCTGCTCTGACTTCCTTTTGTGATGAACAGCAGTGTGGAAGTGTAAGCTGAATAAACCCTTTCCTCCCCATCTTGCTTTTTGATCATTATGTTTTACTACAGCAGTAGAAGCGCTGAGACACAGGGTATTGTGAATAGCGCAATTACAAACATGAATGTGCAAATGTCTCTATGATATGTTGACTGTTAGTAAAGGTTTCCATTGCTGGAAAGAGAAACTATGACCAGAGCAACTCTTTGGTTTTGTTTGTTTGTTTGTTTAGATATTTTATTTATTTACATTTCTTTTTTAAATATTGGATATTTTCTTTATTTACATTTCAAATGTTATCCACTTTCCCAGTTTCCCTCTCTCCTGGAAACACCCTATCCCATCCTCCCTCCCCCTGCTTCTATGAGGGTGTTCCTCCACTCACCCACCCACCCACTCCCACCTCCTGGCCCTCGATTCCCCTACACTGGGGCATCTATTGAGCCTTCATAGGACCAAGGACCTCTCCTTCCATTGGTGCATGACAAGGCCATCCTCTGCTACATATGCAGCTGGAGCCATTTGTACTCCTTTGTTGATGGCTTAGTCCCTGGGAGTTCTGGGGGGTCCATTTGGTTGATATTGTTGTTCTTCCTATGGGGTTGCAAACTCTTTCATCTCTTTCAGTACCTTCTCTAACTCCCCCAGAAGTTCTTTTATTATTGAGAATAGTTTTTGATATCCTGGGTTTTTTGTTATTCCAAATGAATTTGCAAATTGCTCTTTCTAACTCTATGGAGAATTGAGTTGGAATTTTGATGAGGATTGCATTGAATCTGTAAATTGCTTTCGCCAAGATGGCCATTTTTACTTTATTAATTCTACCAATCCACGAGCATGGGAGATCTTTCCATCTTCTGAGGTCTTCTTCTATTTCTTTCTTGAAATAGAGACTTGAAGTTCTTGTCATACAGATCTTTCACTTGCTTGATTAGAGTCACACCAAGGTATTTTATATTATTTGTGACTATTGTGAAGGGTGTCATTTTCCTAATTTCTCTCTCAACTTGTTTATCCTTTGAGTAGAGGAAGGCTACTGATTTGCTTGAGTTAATTTTATATCCAGCCACTTTGCTGAAGTTGTTTATCAGGTTTAGGAGTTCTCTGGTGAAATTTTTTTGGGTCACATAAGTATACTGTCATATCATCTGCAAATAGTGATATTTTGACTTCTTCCTTTACAATTTGTACCCTTTGACCTCCATTTGTTGTCTAATTGCTCTGGCTAGGACTTCAAGTACAATATTGAATAGGTAGGGAGAGAGTGGGCAGCCTTGTCTAGTTGCTGATTTTAGTGGGATTGCTTCAAGTTTCTCTCCATTTGGTTTGATGTTGGCTACTGGTTTTCTGTATATTGCTTTTACTGTTTAGGTATGGGCCTTGAATTCCTGATTTTTCCAAGACTTTTACCATGAGGGGATGTTGGATTTTGTCAAATGCTTTCTCAGCATCTAATGAGATGATCATGTGTTTGTTTTTTTTCTTTGAGTTTGTTTATGTAGTGGATTAGGTTGATGGATTTCCATATATTGAACCATCCCTGCATCCCTGGGATGAAGCCTACTTGATCATGGGATGATCATTTTGACATGTTCTTGGATTTGGTTTGTGAGGATTTTATTGAGTACTTTTGCACCAATATTTATAAGGGAAATTGGTCTGAAGTTCTCATTCTTTGTTGGGTCTTTGTGTGGTTTAGGTATAAGCATAATTGTGGCTTCATAAAACGAATGGGTAGTCTTCCTTCTATTTCTATTTTGTGGAATAGTTTGAAAAGTATTAGTATTAGGTTTTCTTTGAAGGTCTGAGAGAATTCTGCATTAAATCCATCTGGTCCTGGCCTTTTTTTTGGTTGGGAAACTTTTAATGACTGCAGCTATTTCTTTAGGGCTTATGGGACTGTTTAGATGGTTTATCTGATCTGATTTAACTTTGGTACCTGGTATCTGTCTAGGAAATTGTCCATTTCATACAGATCTTCCAGTTTAGTTGAGTATAGACTTTTGTAGTAGGATCTGATGATTTTTTTGAATTTTCTCGGTTTCCGTTGTTATGTCTCCCTTTTCTGTTCTGATTTTATTAATTTGGATACTGTCTTTGTGCCCTCTGGTTAGTCTGGCTAAGGGTTTATCTATTTTGTTGATTTTCTCAAAGAAACAGCTCCTGAGTTTTTTGATTCTTTGTATAGTTCTTTTTGTTTCTATTTGGTTGATTTCAGCCCTGAGTGTGATTATTTTCTGCCTTCTACTTCTCTTGGGTAAATTTGCTTCTTTTTGTTCTAAAGCTTTCAGGTATGCTGTGAAGCTGCTAGTGTATGCTCTCTCCAGTTTCTTTTTAGAAGCACTTAGAACTGAGTTTTCCTCCTAACACTGCTTTCATTGTGACCAAAGCAACTCTTATAAAGAACAACATTTAATTGGAGCTGGCTTACAGGTTCAGAGGTTCAGCCCATTATCATCAAGGCAGCAGCATGGCAGTGTCCAGGCAGATGTTCTACATCTTGATTCAAAGGCAGACAGGAGAAGACTAACTCCTTAGGCTGCTAAGAGGAGGGTCTCAAAGTCCACCCCCACAATGACACACCTCCTCCAACAAGGCCAGACTTCCTAATAATGCCATTTCCTGGGCCAAGCATATTCAAACCACCACATTGACTTAGAGGTTTTTGGGTAAATTTCCAGGAATAGTACTGTTTACTTTTTGAGCAGTATAGCCAGCAGGGTAGTGCATGCCTGTAATCCCAGCACTCTTGAGGAAGAGACAGGAGGATCAGGAGTTCAAGGTCATCTGCAGCTGTATGGCAAATTCTGGGCCAAAAAGCTAGATGAATAAGTAAGGCAAAATTAATTAAAAATCAACATTATCATATTATATTATAGCTATCAGGGATATCATTAGATGTGTAAAAGGATCTGACATGCTGGATACATAATTTGTTCTTAGTAGTGAGACTGTTCTTCTTCTTTTCTTTCTTATAATGAAAATCTTTTCAACTACCAATTGTCTAAGCTCTGAAAAGCTCAACAACGCACCCAGGAAAGCCAGACCAAATGCTCTGTTGGGCTACAGTGTCACTTGTGACTTCCGGAGGCGACTGACCTGTTTTGACTGGGGGATGTGAAGGCAACTGGTGGCTCTCAGATCACCCTTAACTTTTCTAAGTGATTTCAAAGCGTAAGAGTTGCAGCAGGGTGTGGTGTCACAGGCCTTGAATCCCAGCACTTGGGAGACAGAGGCAGGTGGATCTCTGTGAGTTTGAGGCCAGCCTGGTCTACGCAGAGAGTTCAAGGACAGCCAAGGCTGCATAGAGAGACCCTAACTCAGAAAAACAAACAAACAACCCCTTCCAAAAGAAACCCCCAAAATGTTTAACAGTTCCTCATTTACCAAAAAAAAAAAAAAAAAAAAAAGCCAATAGTTAGCTATCAGTGCCTAATACTTGAAGAAAATTGACTTTGAGGAGTTTTTAAATTTCAGGGTGACATTCTAGAAGAGTTACTGCACTTTAAGCAAATATTAAAGTCCTATTGCAAAAGGTTGACTCTGCGGGATCTGGAAGGTTGCTTGCCTTTTCCAGGCTCCTAAGCTGGAACTTTCCACTACATTCTTGGCGTGCAGCAGCCCAAGCGAAGTAGTTCTCTGATCTGGGCTCTGGCCCAGACTAGATCCACTTTTCTTCCTCAAGGTTCATAGAGACAGCACCCAAATGCAGTTACAAAGTGGGTAGGGTGGTGTGTCGTCTCTGAGTGGGAAGGGGCAGCTGGTTAGGTGAGCTTTGTCATACTCCGGGGACCTGTGGTGCCTTATGAGTAGGCAGGCTTGTTTCTGCTGGAGGTGCTTTGAAATCCTTCCTGTAAATTCAGAGCAGAGTCCAGATGTCAGGCTATAAAACAGAAAGCCTGTGTACTGGACAATATGGGCCTGGTAGGTAAAGTGGCCTGGTTACAAAGGCAGCTGCCTCATCTCGTGAGCTATTCATATTTAAAGCAAAGCAGCAGAACTTATGTCACAGGATATAAAGACTTAATGAAACATGTGACCAAAACAGAAGTGTGACTAGCTGCCTAGACATGGAGAAGGCAGTGTAGATAGCTTTGACCCACACAGCAAAACCAACCATGAAGGTCTTTGTTTGACTCAGAAGGGAGGAAAGGGGGATTCACTGAGGCTCCTCCTGTACCAAACAGAGCCAGTCTTGGTTCTAATACTTTTTTAAACCTTTACTTTGATCATATTCACTCTCGCACTCTCTTCTTTTTACCTATCCTGAGAGAACTTATTTTTAATTAAAAAAATTTAATTCATTATGTTTTGATCATGTTTCAACCTCTCTCAACTCTTCCCAGGTTCTCCCCACCCAACTTTGTGCTCTTTCTCTCTCTCTTCCAAAAACCAAGCAACAAAACAAAATACCACATGAAAACACAGAATAAAAATCAAAACAAATGAAATACAAGTAAGACATGAAAGTTATCTAAATTTAAAAAAAAGCCTATAAAATTTGATTTCCTTTTGTGTTGGCCACCTACTGTTGGGCATGAGATCTTCTCTGAAGTGTGGCTGATGTACCCAGTGACACTGTATTGGAGAAAACAAATTTTCCTTTTGCTGGTAGGTATTGATTGCAAATAGCTTCTTGGATAGGGTATGTGTGGTGATTTGAGTGAGAATCAGAATAGGCTCGTATATTTGAAAGTCTGGTTCCTATTGGCGGACAGTTTAGGAAGCATTAGTGGGTGTGGCCTTTTGGCATAGGCGTGTCCCTAGGAGCAGACTTGGAAGTTTTAAAAGGCTGTGTCTTGCATTTTCTACCTGTGACTTGCAGGTCAGATGTGAACTCTCAGCTACTGCTCCAGCACCAGGCCTGCCTGCCACCATGCTCCCTGCCATGATGTTCATGAACTAATCCTCTGGAACTGTAAGCTATCCTCCAGTTGGATGCTGTCTTTTATCCGTTGCCTTGGTCATGATGTCTCCTCACAGCGGTAGAAGAGTAACTAAGAAAGCATGAGACCCTGTGCCCATGTCCCTCTCTCAATGCTGGGGACATTGGCTTGAACATGTACAGGCCCTGTGTGTGCTGCTACAGTCTCTGTGAGTTCATACCCGGGTAAGTCCTGTTATGTCTGAAGAGACTGTTTCCTTGGTACCCTCTAACCCCTCTGGCTCTTAAAATCTTCCTGGGTCCTCTTCCTCATAGATCCCTGAGCCCTGGGAGGAAAGGTTTGATGAAGACATCCCATTTAGGACTGAGTGTTCTAAAGTCTCTTGCTCTCTGTCTACTGCCCAGCTTCAGGACCGGCTTCAGGGCTCTGTGTTAATTCCCGTCTGCTGCAGGAGGAAATGTCTCTGATGGGCACTGAGCGAGGCATTCACCTAGGAATTTTGTTTCTTCTTTTCTGGTTTTTTTTTTTTTTTTTTTTTTTTTTTTTTTTTTGAGACAATGTGTCACTGTGTAGCCCCAGCTGTCCTGGAACTCACTATGTAGACTAGGCTGGCCTTGAACTCACAGAGATCTGCCTGCCTCTGCCTCCTTAGTGCTGGGATTAAAGGTGTGTGCCATCACACCTGGTTGGAACTTTCTTTTCTTTAAAAGAGGGAAATCAAAAATTTTAATTACAGATTTAAATAAAACCTAGTTTAAAAAACGATTAGAATCCCTAGACAGATGTGTGTGTCAACCTCGCATTGAAATGTGTCAGACCTTTTGAGAGGTTAAACCTCTGAAGAGGCTGACGCTAAGCAGATCTCTAGAAGCAGGGTAGATTTTTAAAAAGAGTGGATTAGTTCTTGGCAGAGCTGGTTACATAAGAGAGGAGCTTATGTCCCCCCACTCCTGCAGGTATCCTCTGACCTCTACTCAGGTGTCAGGGTGTACACACACACATACACATACACACACACACACAAAAACACACACACACAATATAGTCACACACACACACATACAATACAGCCACACAGACAAAGTCACACACAGTCTCACACACACAATCACACACACACAAATGCACACACACAGTCACACACACACATACACAGTCTCTTATACACACACACAGAGTCACACATATAATCACACACAGAGTCACACACACTCACATACACAGAGTCACACATACAGTCAAGATAATCCAGGAGACTTAAAAAACATTTTATTTTGTTGGTTGTGTGTGCTTATAGTCATAGGTATGTGGGAAACTGAGGCAGGGGACTGATTGAGCGCTGGAGTTTGGGACTATAATGCACTGTGTCTCTGGGTATTGTTGGTGGTAGCTACTGAGGAAGACAGTCAAGACATTTTGTACACTCTTATACACATGTGCACAAACATGAACATATACATACCACATACACATGTATGAGCACACTCTCTCTCTCTCTCTCTCTCTCTCTCACACACACACACACACACACACACACACAGACAGACAGAAAGAAAGAAAAGAAAATGAGTTGGTAACTGGGGGACCCCAGGGTGAATTTCCCACAAAGGCAGTTTAGCATTCTGGTGATATATTGAGCAAACGCTTGGACAGCCCCACTGTGTAAACCACACAGCCAGCAGCCCCTCATCCGTGGGGTACTTTTTGAACCTAAAATAAAAGAAATATCTAGAAGAGTCTCAAGGTTAAAGGGCTTATGACTCCTGGTAACCCCTAGCATGATGCTGGACACACAGCACCAATTAAAGAGCCCTGGTTGATAGATTTATTATGGGAAGATGAGCAAGACAAAGCGGCGTTTGAATGCTGCCAAGCCACACTTGGAGAAGGCCCACAAATAATAAAATTCTTCATGACTTCTGCTTCAATCCATCTTCATTGACGCAATACCCAACTAAAAAACATTGACTCCTCTCCAGTTCCTCTAATCCTAAAGGCAGTAAAAACCGGCTAGGAGCCTGGATGAGAGGCCCATACCATCAAGCTTACAGGTTACCTTGACTTCTCTTAGGAAAGAGTACTTACTGTTTTCCCTAAAAATTCTCTTGAAGTTGAAACAGAAAGCTGATTTGGCAGCGTTACTCAACACCAGGGGGCAGGAGAGAAAGCAGAGTCAACACAGCTTCTCTAGGATGGTGCTGGTGTGCTGCTGGTGGCACTGGTGGTGGGGGGCAGCCTAGGAACATTGAAAAAACTTCCAATGTGGTTCTTGGCACCTAACATAGAGGCTCTCTGAATTACTTGAATCTGAAAGTTTGAAAACCTTTGAAAATTTCTTTGTTAATTACAGAAGCCTTCTGTGTGTCTCTGTGGGGAAAAAAAAGCAAGACAAAACCAAAAACCAGAAACCAAACCAAACCAAACCAAACCAAGACAACAACAACAACAACAACAACAACAACAACAACAACAAAACCACAAATCCACAGAGAAGCAAAACAAAAGCATTTTTACCAGGAGCACTGTCACCATCCCTCAATAAACACTACCATTTTGGTGGAGAATATTCTAGATCCTGTTCCTGCACATGTTTCCCTCCTAAGTAGGATCACAACATTGTTCTTACAGTGTGCTATTTCATAGCTTTAGCTGCTAACATCAACATCCACTCTTTACCTCAGTATATACGGTTTTCGTAGAGAAAAGGCCTGTTCAAGATTCTAGTTTTGGCTCTGACCTAACCAGCTCTTGGCAACCAGCTCAGGGGTTTATATTTCTCAACTGTGAAATACAAGGCATTTGACGCCAACAATACACAAGGCTCCTCCCGTCTTTATCCTTGTAAGTGACCATTAACTAAAGGAAGACAAAATGGGGCTGACGGCACTTATCAATCCTGTAGTACGCAGGTTCTGATCCCAGAGAGCCACAGCTCTACTTGGAAGGTCCTGGTCAGGTTTCTTGATCTCCTAATGGTTTTCCTTTATCTAAGATGACAGGAAGTACCACTTAGGATGCCATAAGTATTAATCAGATGACAGGGTGCACATATTTGGCACATGATAAGACTCCATGAGCCATGGCCATGGCTGCTAGTTCGCTCGGGTACTAACTCTGCTGAGGTGAGAGTAGAAACAAGCACAGAAGGATCAAGTATTCAGCTAAGCTCTAACACGGGTTGATCACACTGGGCACTGCTGATACACACAGGTATTTATTTATGCCTCAAAGCAAATTTACCATCTCCATATTGCACAACAGGAAACTGAACTTGCCTGGGTTCAGGTAAGGATCAAACCCCAAACATTGGCCTTTCATGTGGTCTTGGCTGTCTTGAGAGGGGCACCGGCCTTATTTCAGAAGCCCAAGGGCTAGAGAGATGGTCCAGTGGTTAAGAGCACTTGCTAATCTTGGTAGAGGACTAGGGTTTGGTTCCCAGCACCCACATGGTGGCTTACCTCTAATTCCAATGGCAGGGTATCTGATGCCTACCTCTGACCTCTGAGGGGCACTACATGTATGTGGTATGCATACATACACAGGAGCAAAAATACTCATATGTATAAAATAAAAATAAACCTTAAAAATAACCAATTATCAAGTATTTTTCTCTATGATGTTCAGTAGACATTTCCTTAAAAAAATACATTTATTTTAGTTTTACTCGTGTGTGTGTGTGCCTTCGTCTTTGTATGTGTACATGTGTGCAGGTCCTGCAGAAGCCAGAGGAGAAGCCCTGAAGCTGGAGTTTCAGGGTATGTATGAGTCGCCTGAGCTGGGTGCTAGGAACTGATCTCTGGTCCATGGAAAGAGTGGCAAGGCATTCCTCCCCTCCGAGCCGTTCTCCAGTCCCAGAGCACGGGGTTTCTTGTTCTTTACTCCACTGGAACAATTCTAGTGTTTGACAGTTAAATGACAGAGAAGCTTTCTGTACATTCTAATTGGCTTCTGGGTAACCAAGCAGAGCTAGGTCATGGGCTTTGTAAAAAATAATCAGTACACATAACTCATATAACAATTAGAAAAAAAAGAGGCCATGAATTTGAAAGAGAACAAGGAGCACACATAGGAACGTCAGGAGGGAGAAAAGGGGGAAAAAACAAAAAACAAAAGAAGAAAACAATTTATATTTGACTAACAAATTTAATATTATGCGCCCCTCCCCCACCCTACCCCCAGCCGCACCCCAGAGTTTCTCTGTATAACTACTGGAACTCGCTCTGTAGACCAGGCTGTCTTCGAACTCACAGAGATCCTCCCAGACTCTGCCTCCAGAGTGCTGGGATTAAAGGCCTGCACAACCACACCCAGTTGAATTTTATAGTTTTTAATAGTACAACTGATACTGTCCCTCAAGCTCCAAAAGAGAATAAGGAAATGTCAGTGAAAGCCGCTGGGTGGGAAGGCCCTGAAATGAACTGAGGTCTTTGACCTCTGCCTAAGGATGTCAGAACTCAGTCTAGAGATTTTGGGCTGTCTGCTGTGTTTTGGCTGGTGACAATTGGCAAGGACAGTAACTTCATGTTGGCCTATAGTTATCTCTTCCAAGGAGAAAACTGAATAGGTCAGCTTACAGAGTTGTCCATTTGCTTATTCAGAGGCAGAGTCTTGCTAGCTGTACAGACTGGCCCTCTGTCTCAGTCTTCAGAGGAAAGAGAACGCAGAGCCACTTCGTTTCATGGGCTCACGTGTTTTCTTAACATTTGAGTAGTGGCGTTGGCTTTATTTGTGGAGGAAGAAGAACCAGCCAACTTCTTTTTGCTTGGGCCAAGGTGCTTGGACACACAAAGCAAGGAGAACCACGAGCATTTCAAATAACACCGACACCGGGTGGAGCCACAACCTTCTGAGCTCAGACTCAACTCTGCACAGACCTACGCGTTTCCATAGAAGACCCCGCCAGGCTCGCACAAGCTGCAGGAGGCCAGCTGCGAGCCGTGAGCTACGTGCTGCACGCTAGGCTCCGGGAACACCGCAGGCTCCCTCTGGCTCAGTGCTCCCGGTCACTGCGGCCGCCTTCCAGCACGCTCTGGTCACATCCAGCCCCGCGGTGATCACGTTCCAGGGACAGGGGCTTGTGCCCCAGCTGCACAGTGGTTGGCCCGGGCCTCTGGCCTTTGATTGGTCCGAGGGACCGGCTCACGTGATCGGGTTTTGATAAGCTGCCTCCCCGGTTGCTGGCGGTCAGTCGGCTTGGGCTGGCCCGCGGCGCTGCATCCACTAAGTGCTGGGTGCTTAGTTGCCCGGGCTGCGGTTGTCGCGGTCGCCACTGCCTCTCCGCGCAATGAGCTGCACCAGGTAGGTTCAATGCAACTCTGCGCCCTAATGGAGGGGAATCTGCAGCTGCGGCGACTTTGGGGGCTTCTGCAGTTTTGTCTTCTCTGTAGATGGGAGACTCCCAGGTTGAGGGCTGTGTTGAATCGTCCCAGAGGCTTTGAAGGGATGGAATTTGAGTTGTATTTCTTAGTGCCTGTTTTGGGAATCTACATCTCAAAGCAGAAACTGCCTTGGTGAGTCAGCTTTAGCTGGGATTCCCTTGCTGAAGGACTCTGTTGCCTTTGAGCTCCAAGACCCAAGTACTTGGGGGCAGCTTAGTTTGCACAGTTACATTGTTGGTGAGGTAGTTTATAGCCTGTGGTAAAAGTTATGGGAGGATTTTGCATTTCTTTTTTCCCACTTCCCCTATCCTTGTTTGTCATAGAAAATTCAGTCTTAGAGTTTGAGCAAACTATTATTTTTAACTCCTGGCCGGGACTTAGAATTCCAGGGAAATAGCCCAATACTAAAACTTTCTATAAATACAGAAGTAAAAAAGGAAAAAACAAAAACTAACTAAAAAACCAGCCCACCAATAAAAAACGAACAACAGCTCCACCATCCAGGCAACCAAGACCGTCTCATGAAATGTTGCATCTCCAGTCATGACTTAGTCCAAGAATTCTCCCTCCCCAAATCCTGCCTGTTAACGGTTGTGAGACAAATGCACCTTGAGTTTTTGTTGCTGGAAGTTTGTAATCCTTTCAGAAAACTCCTAGAACTATTAAAGTGAGTTCTGTATACATTCTTTACCAGCCACTTTGTCATGATGACCATTTACAGGGTGCTGTGCTTAGCACAAGCCAGACCATACATATGATCAAAATATGTTATATTCAGATAGGAACTGTTAAAGAATAAATAATTAATAAAGCCAGACTGCAAAATGGCACCTACTGCATTTTATGTTTCTTTGGCCTAATAAGGCTGGAATTGGAGAGAGAAAAATCTTAATTCTGTAAGTGTGGAAATACAGTGGTTCAAGGGAAAGAAAGGCCAGAAAAAGTCCTGATGGATGATTCTTGGTTTGATGCAAACTATTGTTACTGCCTTTCTACTTGTAAATACCAGCTGCCCAACAATAGGAAGCAGCACAGAAACCCAAGCCAGTAGATTCTGTAATTTCATCAGTCAAAGATAATGAACATATTAGTGTTTTCCCCTGTAGTTTTCTAGTATTTATAAATTCATATACTTATAGTGTGTTTTAAAACAGTTCAATTTCAGGTTATCAGTTTTTGAAACTACGCTTTATTTTGTATATATAATATACACCACATGCTACAAGATAAAGCTGTAGTAAAGTGATTATTATTTGACAGAATGAACAATCTCTTAGCCCAGCAGGCAGCTATTCAATTTACAGGTGGATCTGTCACGGGCATCTTTCTATATGAAATGTAGGTTGTTTAAAGTTTTTTCTTTAGTCTGTGAGACGTTGGCTAGTATCGCAGTTGGTCATTTGTGAAAAAAATGAGGATTTCTGTGATAAAATGGAAAAGTCATTCTTTTAACAAGTGTCACCTCCTGTCACTCTAAGGACAACATGACATTTAAAAAAAATTGCTTCATTTATCTCTTTCCAAGTGGATTACTTCTGAGAAGTAAAACCAGCTCAAGAGCCAAAATAAGAAATAGCAGCCAGAGGGAGCGAGAGGCTCTGTCTGGGACTGTGATCATGGAGGAAGCTGTCTGGCCAGTAGACACTTGGGGGAAGCTTGAAGAACATATTTACCTTGCTGGTTCCGTGCCACGAAGCTCCGCTATAGTGGTTCCAAGTCCCAGGAATCTGATTTTTTTTTTTTTTTCTAAAGGAAAGAAACTCCTCAGGTCTTGTTGACCTGACAAGTTTAAGAACCACTGGCCCAGAACAGGGTACATAATCCCAAGAGCTGTGTCAGACATGATCAGATCGAGCCCTCAGGTTTCTCATCTGGGGAAACCGAGCCCTCTCTGAGTGTTTCAGGCAGTTTACACATGGGCCCAGCAGCCTGCCAAGCACAGAGCTAATCGCCCCGAGTGCTCTCCTTTTCTCCGTATGATGGCACCTCCCTGCACTGGAGTAACTAGCGTGTGTGCATTTGGGGCCAGAGGAAGACGGCTGCAGGCCATGGTGATTTACCACTCTTTCTTTTTCATTCCAGAATGATCCATGTGCTGGATCCGCGTCCCTTGACAAGTTCCGTCATGCCAGTGGACATGGCCATGAGGATTTGCCTGGCTCATTCACCACCTCTGAAGAGTTTCCTGGGTCCTTACAATGGTTTTCAACGAAGAAATTTTGTGAATAAGTTGAAACCTTTGAAACCATGTCTCAGTGTCAAGCAGGAAGCCAGATCACAGAACGAACGGAAGAGCCCGCCCAACCAAGCCAAGAAGCGGGTCGCGTTTGCAGACTCCAAGGGGCTGTCACTCACCGCTATCCATGTCTTCTCCGACCTTCCAGAAGAACCTGCGTGGGACCTGCAGTTTGATCTCTTGGACCTTAACGATATCTCCTCCAGCTTAAAACTTCACGAGGAGAAAAATTTGGTTTTCGATTTCCCCCAGCCTTCAACCGACTACTTAAGTTTCCGGGACCGCTTTCAGAAGAACTTTGTCTGCCTCGAGAACTGCTCTTTGCACGATCGGACAGTGACTGGGACAGTCAAAGTGAAGAACGTGAGCTTTGAGAAGAAGGTTCAGGTCCGGATCACCTTTGACACCTGGAAAACCTACACAGATGTGGACTGTGTATACATGAAGAATGTTTACGGCAGCTCAGATAGCGACACCTTCTCCTTTGCCATCGACTTGCCCCGTGTCATTCCAACTGAGGAGAAAATTGAGTTCTGCATTTCTTACCATGCTAACGGAAGGGTCTTCTGGGACAATAATGAGGCTCAGAATTACAGAATTGTCCATGTCCAATGGAAACCCGATGGAGTGCAGACTCAGGGGGCACCCAAAGACTGTGCATTCCCACAGGTGCCCCCTAAGACTGAATCAGAACCCACAGTCTTTGGCAGTCCGAGGCTTGCTAGTGGCCTCTTCCCAGAGTGGCAGAGTTGGGGAAGAGTGGAGAACTTGGCCTCTTATCGATGAGTTAGGCAATCTATAGACTGGCCTTGTCTGATCATAATCCTCATGCAATTCTAGGTCTGTATTGCTCAATATTAGAAAGTCGTAGTTACTTTCTATCAGTAGATTTAGGTATGAGCTGTTGGGGCCTGGCTATAGAAGCTATAGTCACTTGAAAATTCAGTGTTGGGGTCTAAGACGGTGATGCCACCAGCTTTGTTCTGAAGGATCAAGGACAGCCTGGGAACTAGTTTTATACAAGTGACATCTTTTTGGGGGGGTACATCACTTCCTTCTCAGTTCATTAGCTTTCACTTTGAACAAGGAAAGGTTTGAGGACAGTTGATGGTGATGGAACGCTGTGGTAAGGGTATGCGGAATGTGAAATGTATATGTGAGGGCTCCAAGACTCAAATCAGAGGAGGAGCAATGGTTAAGCGGATATTAAACCATTGGAGGGGAAAACATAAAGTTACCTTGTGTTTCAGAATGGGTTCTGTAGGCTTCTCCTGAGGAAACAGCTCAAAGATGGGAAAGAAATCCATTCTATGTATCCTTGCATAGAAAGATAAAAGGGTGTTGGATGGTACTGGGGGAAGATGAACTGTAGTTCTAAAGAATCAAGATCTTGAAGGCTAGAGATGTAGTTCAGTTGGTAGTGCGCTTGCCTAGCATGCGTAAAGACCTGGTTCTAGGTCTAGAACCATACAGCTGGGCGTGGCAGCACATGCCTCTAATCCCACGTTATAGTGAAGGCGGAGGCAGGAGGATTAAAATTCCAAGGTCATCCTTGGCACACAGAAAGCTGGAGGCTAGTTTGGGCTAGACAAGTCCCTGTCTCAAGCAAACGATGATATCAAAAGATCTCAAGTGAATCCTTTCAGTTTAAACACGGTCTACCAGAAGCCATGTTTTGGAGAGTGTTGAAGCAAATCCGGCTTTGCATTCTTAATTGGATAAGCGGCTTTGTGATGAAGGTATCATTCTTGGGTTCTTGCTACAGAATGCTGCCTAACATCAGGCATGTTGTCACTAATGACTAGCAGCATGTAGGGACTCCACATCGTGTCAAAGAGAGCTCTTTCAGTGCCTCCATTCAACCAGGACACGTAGCTCTTTAAACCGGTTACCTGAATGGCCATCTAATAACTCATGAATTTTCAGGCCTTATTTGAAGGTCTATTCGCTGGTGCTCTCCTGAAATCATCAGGAGTGCAGTCAGTGTACGCAACTCACGTCCTTCATATTGAAGGTGACTCATCTTTCTGCCACACTTTTTCGATGTGATGTTTGAAGTGGGGACTAACACCAGAGTCTCAATGCAAGAATCCAGGACCTTGCACATGAAAGCATTGGTCTTTCTCATGCCTACTTTTGTCTCGCTGTTTTAATTTCTAGTCAAAATGCTTTTCAAAAGACGTAGATGTGGATTATTTTGAATGTGAACTGTTTTTGTGTGTGCATAAATCCACTTTGTGGGATCTTGAGGACAGGTGTCCTGGGATGACTGCTCTGTGTGCATGTCTTTTGAGGTGTGTCGGGAAAGTGCAGTGAATTGTAATGTATGTGATCTGCCATGCTGGAAAAACACTGTTGGGATTCCTCTCCTGTGAGGGTATTTGAGGTTTGGCTAGCATCCATAAGTTCTCTGCTGTGAATATCTACGTTTCCCTATGAGCCTCTCTCACTTTAAGAATAAATGTGCTTGGTAAAAGACCCTAGAATGTTTTCTTTCCCCAAACTATAACTGGTCAGATCAGAAATGTAGCAACTAAAGTTCTCCTGTATTGCTTAGCAACAACCAAGCAAGCTGGTTTGGACCAGGAAGTGGATCGACCTGCCCACCTTCACTTGCCTGAGACTCACACGTAATCTCAGGTCCTGCTGCCTGACAGCTGGGGCTTGGTTCCAGAGGCCGTAAACTGAGCTGCTGCAGTGGTCCCCATCCGTGGTTCCTTCTTATCTTACATGCTTTGTGCCCGGCCAGGCTTATCTTGGGTGCTACTTGTCACTTTTACCCTGGGGAGGAGATGATGCGGGAGGTGTGGAATAGCTCTCACTTTTTGAGCTCTAGTTATCTTTCTGAGTAGCAAAGCTTGGAACTACAGAGAGATCCTCAGAAGGCCCATGTGGTATTGTAGTCTTGGGCTGAAGGGGAAGCACAGCTCTTTAGGGTCAGTCAACAGGTCCATGAACCTAAGCTGCGCTTCCGATTTTGCCTAAAATTTCCATAAAAGTCTTCACATTGTATCTTTATTATTTAAATTTATTTATTTATTTACAACACAAATGCTGCACCCTTTGGTCCTTCCCTCACAGAGTCCCTCCCTAACCCTGTCCTATTTATTTAAATTTGTTTATTTATTTATTTATTTACAACACAAATGCTGCCACCCCCCTTGGTCCTTCCCTCACAGAGTCCCTCTCCAACCCTGTCCTATCAAGTCTCTGTCAGATTAGCACATCGTCTCTCATTGAGGCCAGACAGGGCAGCCCTGTTGGGGAACATACCGTGTCAGACTACAGTTTTAGGGATAGCCTACACTCCAGTTGCTGGGGACCCACATGGAGAGAGAGCTGCACATCTGCTACATATGCTTCACACTGTATCTTAAACACTTTTATTGAAAACAATTTTATATACTTTGATCATATTTTTCCCTCTCTGAGTTTCTTCCAGATCCTCCCTACCTATAGAAAAAAAATCTCTTTATAAAACAAACAAGAAAGAAAGAAATACCCCTCCCACA
>NW_022196904.1:167733967-167743203 GCF_008632895.1 Mastomys coucha | reverse complement strand
AAATGAAACAAAAAAATCTAAAAAAAAAAACAAAAAAACAAAAAAAACAAAAAACAAACAAACAAACAAAAAACCCACTCTGTTATTATGTGTTGGTTCTATTCCTGGGCATGGGGCCTGCCCTGGACTGTGGTTAATATACCCACTGACACTTCATTGGAAAAAACTGACATTTTCTTAGCCAGAGGATATCAACTGCAGAAAGCTTCTTGCTAAGGAGCAGGAGCCCATGTCCACTCCTTTCTCAGTGCTGGGATCCATCTGCCTTGAACCTGTACAGGCCTTGTGTGTGCCACCACTCAGTTCATACAACCGTCCATCCTGGAAGACGCGTTTTCTCTGGTGTCCACCATCCCTTTGGCTCTTACAACCTTGGTTCCTCCTCTTCTGCAGTTCCCCTCCCTGAGGGGAGGGCTTTGATGGATGCATCCTATTTAAAACCGAGTGCTCCAAAGTCTCTCAGTCTCTGCACTGTCCAGTTGTGGGCCTCTGTTTACACAGTCTTACGTTGAAGAGATAATCAATGACTAGTTTCTCTGAGATGCTGAATTATACGAATAAACTTTTATAACAGCATCCTTTGTTTCAGGGGGTAAAAAAACTCTAAGTTTGACCACAGATGTATTTTATTTGATACACAGATCTTATTTTTTTTTAAATAGGGATTGACTTTATAGCCATGGCTGGTTTGAAATTCTCTTCAGAGACCAGGCTGGATTCAAACTTGAAACCCTCTCTTTACTTCTGCTTCTTAAGGGCTGGGATTCTAAGTGTTTGCCAGCACATCCGACAGAGAATATTTTAAGAAAAATTTATTGTCAAGGCAAACAGAGAAGACATATATAAAACACACAGATGTCATTTTTTCTTTCTTCAAAAATTGCAAGTTCTGTCCTCCTGGCAACAAATGTGGGAGCTCAGCAGCAGCCTCCACCTTTCCATAGGGCATGCTGCCCCGAATGGGGCAAGCGTGGGCTACTTGCCAAACTCTATCCTCGGCTGTATTCCGGTACACTGTTGGCTGCTCTCTCAAGGTCACAGTCAGCATTTTGTCCCTTCTGGATCTATTCATGGTAATGACTCTGTGAAGAACACTTTCTTCCAAGAGGTGCACAAAACTCGAATTGAGGTTCGAAAGCCATGAGACCCAAGTGTAAACTTTATAAAAGAAGAAAATAAGATTGGGTGGATTGGGTGAGGTGGGGTGACTAGCTCAACTTACACCAGGTTGGTCAGTGGCTTTTGGCCTGGCATGCCTTTCTGCTCTTGCCATTTCCTGGAGTCTCCCATGAGACCCTACTTCTCAATAGCTGGGGAGTTGAAAGAAAGAGCTATTTTTCAGCCGACATCACTCTGGCCAGCTCTTGTTTTGCTGCCTGTGGCCGTTTCACTTGGTGTTGGCATATTGGAGGGCTGTGCCCGAGTAAGGATCTGGTCAACAATAGGGTGCTCCTAAGGAATATAATCGCCCCCACTCCACACTGTGATGAGCTGCCTGTTAGGAGAAGCAATGCAGTCTTTAAGATTATTAACACAGGGGGTGGATTAGGTGGCTTAGCAGTTAAGAGCTATTATTACAGAAGACCTGAGTTGGATCCCCAGTATCTCTGTTGGTTGACTCAACTGCTTGTAACACTACCTTCAGGGGATCGGACATCCTTTATGGCTCTGTGGGCACCTCCACACATGTGGCATGCATTCACACACACACACACACACACACACACACACACACACATACACAAAAATAAAAATCTTTATAAAACACTTAACATGAGGAGGGCCCGGGAAAATAGCTCAATTGAAATGCTTGTGGATCAAGAATGAGGATATGAGTTCAGGTTCTACATATCCCTGAAAGAGATAGATGCTCATGGTAGCACATGTCTGTGATTCCAGTGCTGGGGAAGCAAAGTCAAAGGATCCTTGGAGTGCCACAGCCAAATTAGTGGACTCTGGGTTCAGCTGGAAACCTTGTCTCAAAAAACAAGAGGGAGAGCAATTAAGAAGACATCCGATGTTGACCTCCACCTTCCACATGTACATGCTCATCCATGTATATACACACAGGCACAGACACACAGACAGATACACACATACAGAGGTACAGACAGATAGACACACACAGACTTACACACAGACACACAGACAGACACACACAGAGTTACACACAGACACACAGATAGATGCACAGTTGTAGACAGACAGACACACAGACAGATACACACATACAGAGGTACAGACAGACACACACAGACTTACACACAGACACACAGACAGACACACACAGAGTTACACACAGACACACAGATAGATGCACAGTTGTAGACAGACAGACAGTCAGATAGACACACACACACACACACACACACACACACACACACACACACGCACACGAGATTTAACCTGGAGGAACGGCTCCTCTTACACCTGAAGAACATGGGGGTTGAGTTGCTCAAATGAGTCTTTTAGCATCTTTGTTCCTTTGCCTTTATTTCTCAGACAGTCTTGGCAGCCCCAGGCTGTTTGCAGACTCACTCTATAGCCCAGGATAACCCTGAATGCCTCAAGACTCTATAGCCAAGGATAACCCTGAATGCCTCAAGACTCAATCTATAGCCAAGGATAACCCTGAATGCCTCAACTCTCACTCTATAGCCAAGGATAACCCTGAAGCCTCATCTTCCTTTTTCCCCTCCTTGCAAATGCTCAGACTGCCAGGTTGGGCTTCCTTGCCAAGCTCCTGCTCTGTTTGTTTGCTTGTTTGGTTTTTTTTTTTTTTGCTTTGTTTTTCTTCACAAACAGGTAGTAAAATGGCGGCACCAAGATTAAAACATGCTTGAAATAAAAAATAAATGTCTACACCATTTTGTCCTGAGGAAGTTTGACTCACTAAAGGAAGGATTCCTTTGCTTTTTAAATTGATGAGTCTTTTTAAAATTGAAAATGATTTTTTCCCATTCAATATATTCATCAATTTCCCCTCCTTTATCAACTCCCAGTTCCTTCCCACCTCCCCACTTTTCTCTCTAGAAAACAAACAGGTCAATAAAACTAAACATAAAAAACAGACTAGAACAACAACACAGAGAAAAAGAAAACAACAAACAAAACAACCCTATGACAAAGCATGAAAAGCAGATATATACACGCACATACCTAGACACAACCACACACACACACACACACACACACACACACACATATCCAGACACAACCACACACATACCCAGACACAACCACACACACACAGACACATACACACCCAGACACAACCACACACACACAGACACACACACACAAACACAACCACACACACACAGACACAACCACACACATACACACACACACAGGACTCTCACAAAATCAGAAACCATGATATACAAGCAGAAGACCAGTAAGGTTAAAAAAAAATACCCAAGCAAAGCGTCACAAGACAAAAATTCTCCTACAATCCCAGTAAGTTCATTTTGTGTTGGCCGTCTATAGCTGGGCATGGGCCTGCCCTTCAGTGTGGTTTGCCTACCTAGTGGGACTGCATTGGAGAAAACTAATTTCCCCTTTGCAAGTGGTTATCAATTGGAGAAAGCTACTTGTTCAGGGATGGGAGACTATGTCCACTTCCTCCTCTTCTGGGACCCCACCTGGCAATAATTTCCAGATTCTTCTTAGAGTTTCCCAGATGCTACTGGGAACTGAGGCCTGAATAGATCCTGTCTGTCGTTCGTTCGTGGGCAGGGACTGCTCCCAAACTCAGAACAGTCCTCACACACAATCCTGTCGTCTCCTGACTATGCCCGCTTCTGCCAGTGAGAGGATGCCCACTACAGGGCTCGGAGGACTCCTGCCACCAGTGGTCCTCAACCTTGGCTGTGTATCAGAATCACTGCGAATTTTGAAAGGTACGGATGTCTCTCAGGGCGCCTCCTGGGGCTCCTACTCAGTTCTGAGCTGTGGGCTCAGTGCTGGATGCTTTTGAAGACTCGCCGTGTATTTCCATTACGTATCTAGGTCGAACACGGGGCGAAATGTTTTAACAGCCACAATTTCAGAGAACAGACAGATGCAATGGTTCAGAGGACTCCCCTACTATTAATCGCGACCGACTACCACCTCCACCACCAAACATCAAAACAAATGAACTAACACAAAAGGATGACAAATTGGAGTCCCAGAGGCTAAAACTTGCCTGCAGTCACAGTAATACTAGTGCCTGAGTTCCCTGTTTTCATTTTCCTCCACTACGGTCATAGCTTTGGATTGTTCTTACGTTAGTGCTCTTCCTAATTAGGGTGACCTAAGGAGACACACACTTCATCAGAGGAACGACTCCACCTCCTCCCTATGTTGCTTTTTTTTTTCTTTCTTAAATTAATGGGTAAATAACCCTTTCCAAGAAGCTCCAAGTCCACCTTTCTGGACAGGAAAATGAGCTTTTGGAATTGGTGCAGACAAGTCAGTATTTCCATATGAACTCTGCACCAACCAATCAGTGGGCAGGATAGGTGTAGGCGTGGGTTTCTGAACGTGAAGCTGAACCGACGATGGAGCTCCCCGGAGAGTCATTACTTGTCTCCCCTGAACAGAGGTTTTCTTGAATGTTTGAGGCTACACAAAAACAGGCTTTCCTAGGAACTGACTGACCAGTCTACACTGAAAGAGAACTGAACTGTCAAGAATGTTCTGGCAACCCTCACACGAACTTCTCACGTTAACATATTTCGGGCCAGGCAGGACGGCACAACAGGTGGAGGCTCCCACTGCCAAGTCTGAACACCCGAATTTTATCCCCATAATCTACACAGCGGGGGCTGGGGGGGCGAAGGGAAGAGGCTCCCACAAGGTGCCGTCTCACTTCCTGTGCGCATATGCACAAATAGATAAATAAAAGTCAAAAGAGGGTTATTCTGTGCTACGCACACTCGTCTACTCCAGTTACATCCAAAATATCGGGGATAAAATCCTGATAAAGGATAAGAGGCAATAAGACTTCAAAAGGAGTTCTGTGCCTCCTGGATTTCAGACTAGTCGCTGGTATCCCCTAACTCAGACGTGTTCCAGATTAGTCTTTCCAATCGTCAACATGGCCTCATAATTAGGCATAAAGGTACCCCAAGAAATGATTTGTAAATGGTTAAGATTGGGCATTGTCTCCTGGCCGACACAATGTTTCCAACTATCCAAGTTTAATATTTTACGTGCTAGACAGTAATTGAAGGGTTTCCCTCACTCTAGGACATTAGCTAAAAGTGTTAGGTCGAGACTTCCCTCTGCCTGCCTCCTGCAAGACCCAGAGAATTAGCATAAGAATACCTCAACAGGGAGGGCTCCACCCCTCTTCCTCCTGCTTCACACCTAGCTACCAAACCCTGCTGACCTTGGTGTGGGGGTCGCTTGCCTACGTGACTTCAGTCTAGCACTAGGACTGGGGGAAGAAAGACTTGGACTCACATGCAGGACTAACACTAGAACTTAGATGGGCTAGGACTCAAATTCATGTATCTCTCGCAGTCCCCCGGGCCCAGAGCACTTGGGCCCGGGGGATGCAGCACCAGTTCAGAGGAGATAGCTGCTGCTTTAGAACCAGTGGTGTTTCAGATAGCCTCAGATGTACCTCAACTGTTGAGCTGCCAGATTTACCATCTCTCTTTTACAATGACTGTAAAAGTCTGATGCCATTTCTAAGAAATACATTTAGATCTTATACTTCATGTGTCGTCTCTGCTGTCATTTCTTCGCCTATGCCTTGTCGACCTGACTAGGACCCCCGTTTCTCCCGTGGGTTGAGGGAGGCCCAGATCGGCCAGCCCGTGGCAATTCTGGAGGTCAGTGTATTAGCATAGACTCTAGCTCTTAGATGGCTAAGGCAGGGAGGTCATGGGGTTGATGCCATTATGGAAAAGAGAGAGGAAGGGAGGGCAAGAAGGAAGGAGAGACAGAGGAGATGACACACAGAGAGAATGAGACCCAGGGTTAAGCAGAACTAGATTTAAATTTGTTCTACCACTTGTGTGGGTAAAACATTCATCAAGTGTCTGAATAGTTCCAAGCCTCAGTATTCCCATCTTTAAATTGGGAATGCCAACTACTGGCACTCCATAGAGTGATTACGAAGATACAATGAGCTACAGATGAAGTACTTAACAAATTATTTGTTCAATAATAGGTGACAGATGAAAATCAGTGCTAGAACTGAGCTTTTCATTCTTGCATCTGAATCTCTTGTAGATTTAATTTGGTTACACACCTCTCCCTTTTCAAGAGAATGGAGGGAAAGAAAATTTGTTAATGTACAGTCTTCAGAGTCATTTCAAATAGTGCAGTTTCTAAAAGCTACTCAGAGTCTCAAATATCAGATAAGATCCCAGTGTTAGGCCTCCATCCAGAAGAAATAGCTAAGATGCCCATTAACATATCAAAGTGGATTCTGGTCACCAGGTTCTCCCAGCATTCCTCAGTCTCTAGGAGTTAAGGGTCCTCCTGGATGTCTCCCCCCTCCCTTTTGAGATATTGCTTCCCTAGGTAGCCCAGGCTGGCTTTGAACTCACGATCTCTGGCCTTTCCCTCCTGAGTACCAGGATTATCTGGTTGTATCATTATGCTCTAACTTTCACCCTCTCTTCTGGCAAACAGACTGAGGCCTAGTCAAGGCTCGTCAAAGCTCTCTGCCTTTGGTTTATTGTACTCCTGATTTCTGAGCCTCTTTAGTTCGACATTTTGTGTCCACTCCTCCTCCTGGAAGGCTCTGAGATCTGACCTGTGTTTCCTCAGCACGTGGGTCTCTCTGAACTCCTGTATTTTAGTATTCTTCTGGCGAGCCTTTCGCTCCCCTCTCCCTGGCAGCTTCCGGTTTGTTAAATATGTTCAGTAGAAAACAGGGCAAGTGTTAGGTTTGGTGTTTGTGTGCCCTTCATCAGGATATCGACATCTTTGATTTCTTGTCTTTTCAGCTCAGTGAAGCAAACCCTGTGTGTGTGTGATTGTCCTCTTCCAAGCACAGCACAGATTTTCAGTTTCTTGCCCTTCCCCCAAAGCAGCAAATACACCCAGAGGAAAACCAGCTCTGAGTCATCCCAACCTAACCCTAAGGTCCTGGTGGGGCCAGAGCTTCAAGTGTCTTCACATACAGTTAGGACACTTTCCTAGTGTCTAAGGTTGTGTCCATCTGTCTCAAGCTGTCACCTCATATTTAGAAGTGGAGATTGAATAATAATAATAAAAAATCCCTATGTGAGCACTCATATTGTGAATTTAGCTCCTTGGTTCCCTTTTAATGTTCTGTCATATAATGTATTACTTCTACCTGCAAAAACCAATTACTTTTTTTCCTCTCTCAGTAGTTTTTGTCTTTTCTGTGGTATGAAAGGCTTACTTCCCTGAGGTGAAGAGACATTTCAGAGGACTTTTAGCATAGCCCCATGATAGCACAAAGGTGATTAAATAAAAAGTAGAACTTTTAAAGTAATTGTGAAACCTCCAGCTAAAAAATTTCACTAAGCTAATTCAGTTTACTATTCCTTAAAGACAGACTTTAGGGCAGGCCAACAGTTGCATACACTGCACTAGAACCCACCGTTTATGACTACATGAGAAGCAGGATGACTACTGATGACAGCTAGCACTCTGTTGCCTTGCTGCAAAGGGGCTGGATGGTGTGCGTGTGTGACTTCCTTCTCTCTGTTGTTGGGCAGAGTTTCTGGAAACATCAGTTTTCAGGAGAGCAGTTGGTCAGAACAGCTGTATTGAAAAAGAAAAGGGCTTTTCACTAATGAAGCCAGTGTTAAAATATATAACTTGATGATCCAAAAATTTAGCTCTGATATTCCCCTAATAACCTTTGTGTCAAAAGTCAAAAGACAACTGCTATTGTTTAGGTAAATTTGAAATGAGCTCTACTCATAAACCATGCCCATAAACAACTCCTAACATCTAAAAACTCTCAAAGTATTCCCCCATTTGCATTTCTGTAAACAGACTATATGGTCCTGGAGACATAATACTCATTTTCAACTACAATAATATTCTTTAAATTGCTTATGGATGTGTCTGGGGGCCCTTGGGGATTTCCAATACACGTTTGGTGTCCTTAAAACTGAATTTACTTTTATAACACTAAGAGGTTATTTCCCTTTTACCAAGTTAGTTTTTCACAACTAACTATGCAGTGGAATTTTCCACACCCTTTTAACGTGTAAAAAAAGATCTTTTTTTTAGATGAATAAGAATAAATACTTATTTTATTAAAAAAAAAGAAATAAAATGGAGGTCATGCTTGCTTCTAGGTACGGTGGAGGAGAAGGTTTATTATAGATATGAGGGTATAGCATAGTCAGAGGCAGGGACATCTGGGAGAGTCCAGAGTGAACACAGCCAGATTGAGGGAGGCCATGTGAGGAGAGGAGGCAGGGAGAGAGAGCATGAGAGGAGCTCCAGACCTACAGGGGTGGCTTAGGCCAAGAGTCTGGCTAAAAGAGTGGGGACAAAGGAGCTGGGGGACAGGGTAGCAGAGTTCAGGGTAGGGGCGGAATGTCAGCCGGGAGGGCCCTGTAACAGACAGGGACTGAGGAATGCTGGGAGAATCTGGTGGCCAGGGTCGGATTTGATAAGTTAATAGGCATCTTAGCTGTTTGTCCCGGGTTTGAGACGTAACAATGGGGTCTTTTCTGATATTCGAGACTCTCTGAATCGTCTAAGAAACTGCAATGTTTTGAAATGACTTGCGAGGGTGTTTGTTGTGGCTTGACTGTGAAACACACTTCATGCAAAGGCTTCTGGGTTGGAGACTTGGTCTTTGGCTAGTGTTTCTGTCTGGGAGGAAGTAGAAGCTCTGGAAGAAGGCAATAGGTCCCGGGAGCCCAATTTCTGGAAGGGATATTTCATCTCCAGCCCCTTCCTCTGAGTCACCACGGAGCTTCTGCGCATGCGCTTGTCATAACGATGCCTCTGACTTCCCTCCGGCACCAAACAGCAGACTGTGTTGACTGTGGGTTGAGAGTGTTGACACTGAACCAAAATAAACTCTTCCTCAGTTTTTTCCCCTACCATAGTATTTGTCAGAGTAACAAAAGAGCTAACTAGCATAGTGTTTTCTAGGCTGTGCTGGTTAGCCACACTCGGGACATCGGTTTATTGTATGTTAATAATTGCAATTATAAATCAGTAATAGTCTTACTTATTGCACCTTGAAATATTGTGTTTATTTAGTCCAGGTCTCCTTTGTGCTGCTTTTTTTTTTT
>NW_022196904.1:167730142-167733957 GCF_008632895.1 Mastomys coucha | reverse complement strand
TTTTTTTTTTCTAAGTTGAAACAAGCTAGAGTCATCTGAGAAGAGGGAACCTCAACTGAGAAAATGCCTTTATCAGATTGGCCTGTGGAACATTTTCTTGATTGACGATTGATGTGGGAAAGGCTCAGCTCACACAGTGAGTGTCAAGCCTGGGCAGGTGGTCAGCACATAAGGACAGCAGGCTGAGCAAGCCAGTAAACCTGGTTTCTGCTTCAGTTCCTGCCTTGGCTTTCCTCAATGGACTATGACTGGGGATGTGTAAGTCAAACCCTTCCCTCCCCAAGTTACTTTTGGTTTTATCACAGCAACAGAAAACAAACTAAGACACTCCTCCCATCCAATTGCTTCTAGGAATCTAAGAAAGTGGTCATGAATAATGCTGACCACAGTAAAACTTGTCTTTAACCAGTTTTCTCTGGAGACATTTCACAGATTATTCTAGTATTTAGATCACGGGTTCTTAACCCATGGGTTGTGACCCCTTTGGGGGTCCAACCACCCTTCCACAGGGATTGCCTAAGAGCATTGGAAATCACAGATGTTTATATTATGATTCACAACAGTAGCAAAATTACAGTTATGAAGTAGCAATGAAAATAATTTCATGATTGGAGTCACCACAACCTGAGAAACTGCATTAAAGGGTTGCAGCATTAGGAAGGTTGTAGGCTTTGGGCTTGAAAATACAAAATCAAGTAGAAAGTCTCTGTTATTCTCTGCAAAATCTGCTCAGGAGAAAATACTTAAAATGATTGATAGAATACTTTAAAATTATATATATATATATATATATATATATATATATATATATACACGTATATATATGAAATGCTCAGCTGAAAGTAAGAATGGTTTTAAAGACCTTCTCTGCCTACAGAATTAAGATGACACACAGGTTTCTAGGGAAGTAAATGTCTACTGAAGCTGCCACATCTTGAATTCACATGCTCATCCTTAGGTGACCAACATGAATTTTTAAAAAAATATTTCATTTATTGCTTGGTGATGGTAGTGCATGCCTTTAATCACAGCCCTTGGGAGGCAGTAGGAGAGTGGATCTTTGTGAGTTTGAAGCCAGCCTGGTTTACAGAGTGAGATCCAGGACAGTCAGGGCTACACAGAGAACCTGTCTTAAAAAACCAGAACCTCCCCCCGCAAAAAAAACATTATTTCTTTGTTTGTCTATCCTTTATTTATAGAGCATGAGTGAGTGTGTGTGAGTGTGAGTGTGCATATGTGTGTGTGTGTATCTTGGGGATGAAACTCAGGTTGTCAGGCTTGAAGGCAAGTGCCTTCACCCACTGAGCCGTCTCACTGGCCCACCAACATGCTTCATACAGTCTTGTCTACTTTAGAGTCAGACAAAGGCTTGTAGTTTGTTAATGTGCTAAAAGAAGAACATCACCCTTTTAAAATGAAATCTAAATAGAAAAGATGCCCGTCTCAACATTAGCTCTGCAAATATGGAAACAAAACAAAACTGAAAACCTTCTAACATTTATTATCATAACTGGACATCCCGGTAATTTGTTCTGTAAATTCATGTTCCTTTTTGTTTGTTTGAGGAAGGTCTTATGTAGCCTCTCCTCCACATGCCTGCAGGCCTCTGACTTGGTGTGTAGCCAATGATTACCCTACATTCCTGATTGGTTTTTCTCTACCTACCAAGTCCTAGGTTACAGGTGTGCATCACAATGTCTAGATACATAATCCTTATATTCTGAAACACCTCAAGCCAAGAATTTTTTAAAAATCCTATGTGACCACTTTATTCAGGATAATTGCACCACCCTAGCACGTCTATGTGATTCCTTAAGTTTTTCTGTATTAGAGAAAAGAATAAACCACAACAGAGAATGTCAAAGCTGGCCATGAAGAAAGCTCAAGTTACAATAAACATATTCTGCACAGCAAGCCAGGGGACACTGAGAAATTTCTACCATGAATATTTTCAGATTTTCAAATGTTTTAAATGTAGAGGCCTGGAAAATGTTTTTATATGGAACACTTCATTTCTTGAAATTCTGGGTAACATGATTGATGCTTGATTACAGGAAACAAAAAAATAATAAATTGTTCAAAATTTTTTATGGTAAATGTGATTTGATCATAGCAGAACTCCATGCTGCCTTAAGGCTCCCCCTTCCTCCCTCCTCACCTTCTTCCCTCCTCCCCTTCCTCCCTCCTCCCCTTCTTCCCTCCTCTTCTCCCTCCCTTCCTTCCTTCCTTCTTTCCTCCTTCTTTCCTTCCTTCCTTCCTTCCTTCCTTCCTTCCTTCCTTCCTTCCTTCCTCCTAAGTTAAGATATAAAATAATGTGTCTCACAATGGCATTTCACACCCATCAAGCCCAGGACTTATTAAGAGGTACTTCCTGGTTGCACTGACCACAGGTACTTCATGGATGCCACACACACACAAGCTCTCACCCTACAGAAACATTTTTCCTGTGTTTCAAGAAATTTCCATTAAACATGAGTTCACATGCAAAGCAACAAATGGATGCTCAAAGATTCAAATGAGAGGACAAAAATATTAACCCAATAGAAATTTACTAATTTAATAGAGAAAAAGATTATGAAAAGATTATTATCATGCGCGTGAAAGCATAGAGAAGACAAATTTCTAAGAAAGCTGCATTAAAACTGTCTCAGGAGCTGGACAGTGGTGGTGGCACATGCCTTTAATCCCAGCACTTGGGAGGCAGAAGCAGGCTGATTTCTGAGTTTGAAGCCAGCCTGGTCTACAGAGTGAGTTCCAGGACAGCCAGGGCTACACAGAGAAACCCTGTCTCAAAAGACAAACAAACAAACAAACAAACAAAACATCTCAGGAAGAATCAGAGAGGTCTGATGGGAACATAGACCAGTGGTTCTTAATCTGTGGGTCGTGGCCCCCTTGGGATCTAATGACCCTTTCACAGGGGTCACATATCAGATATCCTACATATCTGATATTTACATTATGATTCATAACATTAGCAAAATTACAGTTGTGAAGTAGCAACAACAATAATCTTATGTCTGCGGGTTACCACACCATGAGATGTGGTCCCATGAGGTACCTATTAAAGGGTATTGGCATTAGGAACATTGACAGCCACTGTATTGCACTGTTCCACTTTGTAGTTTAAAGCTGGGAGTTGAAACTCCATCCAGAAGTGAAATACCTGGTCCAGATATTTTCTTGAAGTGTTTCCAAAAATTCAAAGATCAACCATGTATCTCACATTAATTATCTCATACTATATTAAAAAAAGTACCCAAACATTAGTCTCCAGTTTCATGTATGAGTTAACATAGCCTGAAGGGAAGACTTCTAGGGACAACAGAGAAAGGAAAAATTATAAAGCAATTTCATAGAGAGGTACATCCATAGAGAGAGATGGATGCAAACATTTATATTCAACAAAGTATTAAACCGAATCTAATACCACACTAGAGATAATGTATTATGATCAAGTTGAATAAATTCCAAGTGTCATCAACCTTGGGGGCCACAACTTGTGCTCTAAGTCATGCCAATCCACCCCTCTTTGATGAGCCAATTAAGAGAGCTGAGTGAAAAACAGAAAGCAGATAAAGGAGGTTTATCCATGTGGCCATATTGGGAGGAGGAACAAAGAAATCCAGTAGAGCTCTCACATCTAGCTTCGACCTCCTGGGCTGAGATCAGAATTTAAATAGAGGGCAGAAGATATTCAGAGCCAAATAGTCCTGGTCAAGATGTGCCCCACACCCCAGTGGCCCCCACACCCCAGTGGCCCCCACACCCCAGTGGCCGGCCATCATTGTCTGGGGCTCAGTCTTTTTTTTTTT
>NW_022196904.1:167712906-167730075 GCF_008632895.1 Mastomys coucha | reverse complement strand
TGTGAGCCACCATGTGGTTGCTGGGGTTTGAACTCATGACCTTCTGAAGAGCAGTCGGTGCTCTTCCCTGCTGAGCCATCTCACCAGCCCTGGGGCTCAGTCTTAATTCCATTAGCTGGTCTGACAGGTTGTTAGAACTGTGTGAAATCTGTTTTCAAGACACAGGCCAACCCTCTGGCTGGTGGCCTTTTCTTCTCACAGCATGAGGGTCATGTGGAAAGGCCATTTGGGCTCCATTGTTTCAATAATTTGCTAGTCAGCCTAAGACACAGCATCTCTTTAGAATTTCTTCATTTCTGCCACACCGGTTACACAAGCATTATGAATTAGTTTAACATTAGAACTTTGATCAGTGTAATCTTCCTTACTTACAAGCAGACTGAAAGACTCAATGGAATCAATATGGACTTTGGGGTAAGATGGTGACCTAGGCTTTGTTTCTTTTGACCCAATGAAGAAGTTTCAGAATAAGAAAAAACCGGAACCTTCCAAAGATGGAGAGAAAGGGTTTGGAAATCCATAGAAGAAGTGACAGGGAGGTGGAGTGCAGAGAAACAGCAGGGTACTGTAGAGAAAGCAAGTCGACGTGAGTGCGGTGCCTATCACGTGGCTTCCTGGAGTCAGGAAGGCAAGCAGAAACCTCATCCAAAAGGTAAGCTATCAGCCCACACTAAAGAAGAGGCTGCCAGTCCTGTCCCACATGACCACAGCCCTCGCGATATCCCTGAGCCTGAGCTCATTTGATATAGCTCAAGCTATCTAGCTGCCATGTCAGTCATAATGTTTTTAAAATGTCTGGTCAGCTGACACAAACACCACATGTACACATACACACATGGACACATAGACATCAAATAAATACATACATACCTTAAATGTAAATGTCTTCCACTCACTAGTAAAAACATTTAGACTAGCTGATTGAGTTAAAGGCCAAGACATATAGTGTAAGGGCTGGGACCTTAGAACAATCATAGGAAAAAGGTAAAGAAACACTTCAAGATACAGGCACAGGCAGGCTTTCTGAATGGGACTCAGGCAACCACTGACAAACATAACACAGGAAATGGCCAATCAAGTGAAGAGAGAGCTTACACAATGGGAGGAAATCTCTCTGCACAGTGATACAGGATTAATCTAGAATACACGAAACACTGAACAAACCAAACAACCCAGACAATAAAAGGGATATGACATGAATAAGCATTTCTCAAAAGATGAGACACAAATGATTAATAAGCATGAAAGAGCATTCAGCCTTATTAGCCATTAAACACTGAAAGTCCATCTTACCCTAGTCACAATGATGGCCATCGAGAAGGCAGATTACAGGGAATGCTGATGAGGGTGTGTACAAAAGGAACCCTTACACACTAGTCCAGCTAGTGAAAAGCAATGGGGTGGTCCCCACCTCGGCCCCCAAACCCTCCACACAACACAGGAATATCACTCCTGGGTATTCAGAAACGTCAGGTCCACATAGCATACAAATGATTAATGTTCACCACAGCACTGTTCCCAATGGGCAAGTTAATAAACCAATCAAGGTATTAAAAACAGAGGCATGAGTAAAGCAAATGTGGTTATATACACAGTGGAATTTTTCCAGCCACAAAGAACACATTATGCTACTACAGGAAGATGGATGCAAATGGGGATAATTATATTAAGTGAATTAAGCCAGTACCAGAATGACAAATACGTTTTCTCTGATATATGGTTCCTAGATTTCATATAGATATGTGGAATAGTGTCTGTGTACAAAATATCAAAATAAGAGCCAAGCTGTCTAGGGGACAAAGGAGACTGACGGGAGTGGGAGACGTGAGACATAAGAAGGGACTGCTCATGTATGATGTATACTTGTTTAAAAACATCCTTATGTAACAGTACCATGCACAGAGAATGTACAATGAGAACTTTAAAACCTCAAAGATAAGACTCAGCTAGCATCTCATCTACCAGTAAAAAGAAACACACAGACTGAAATTTATCAATTTATCAAGCAAACAGAAACCCAAAAGAAGCTGCCATAGCTATCCTGACATCTCAAACCAAAAATTAGAGGAGATAAAGAAGACCACTACATAGCAATAAAGGGAATAACTATCAAGAAGCTGTATATATATTCTCCCAACTTCATAGACAAACACTGATGTTTATATTCAGATAGGTCTCGATATGATAATATTGGGGAGCCTTAGTACTCCACTCTCATCTTTAGGTAGGTCCTCCAGACTAAAAATCAACAAAGAAACTGCAGAATTAAACTGTATCACAGACCAAATGAACTTACCAGCTATCTACATAATATTCCATTCAGCAGATGCAGCATACACATTCTTAAAAGACCACAGGACTCTTTCTAAAATAGGTCACCTTTTACATGACTAAGCAACTTTTTTTAAAAGATATATTTATTTTATTTTTATATGTATGAATGTTTTGTGTGCATGTATGTATGTGTGCCACATGTATGCCTGGTGCCCATCAGTCAGAAAAGGGCATTGAATCTTTTGGGACTGGAGTAATGGATTGCTGTAAGCCATGATGTGGGTGCTGGGAACTGAACCAGTTCCTCTGCAAGAGCAACAAATGCTCTGAACCCCTGAGCCATCTCTCCAGTCTTAGCAAGTCTTAACAAGTACAGAAGAATCAAATGAATTTTTGTATATTAACAACTTATACTGAAATGAAACTAGAAATCAACAGCAGGGGAAAGTACAGAAACGATACAGATACTTGGAGATGGGATAATTCACTTTTGAATGAGTACATAGGACACTGAGGAAATCATTAAGGAAATTTAAAAAATCCTTCGAGCTAATGAAAATAGATTTAACCTTTGGGATGCAGCAAAGGCAGTTTTAAGACGAACATTTGTAGCGATGATGCTATGTTAACAAGTCAGATGGAAAAAAAAGCTGATAGTGAAGGTCTAGGTTAGAAATACAGGAACAAGTCAAAGTCCAAGGCAGACATTAAGACATTGAGACAAAAAAAAGATGGTTCAGTGTGTCGGACCCCCTGGTTGCTCTTTCTCAGAGGATCTGAGTTGAGTTCCCAGCACCCCCATGACATGGAGAGAGGGTCACAATCACCAATGACTCTGGTCCCAGGAGAGCCAACACCCTCTTCTGGCTTCCTGGCCCACAAGACATATGTGTGGTACACAGAGATGCATGCAGGCAAAACATTCATATACATAAAGTAAATCAATAAAGATTTAAAGATAATACATATACTCAAAGAGCTGATTCTTTGAAAAATGTAAACAAAATTGACAACTCCCTAGGTAAAATAACACTTTATAACTAGAAACCAAAACCAAAACCAAAACCAAGCATTAAGAAAAGATAGAAAAGCCTTAGATTAGTGATGGGGCTGGAGAGATGGCTCAGTGGTTAAGGACACTGGCTGCTCTTCCAGAGGATCTGGGTTCAATTCCCAGGGTCCCACCCACATGGTGGTTCACGATCATCTGTAACTACAGTTCCAAGGTATCTGACTCCCTCGTCTGGCCTCACCAGGCAATGGACATCTATGGCACACAAACATACACACAGCAAAACACCCATACACACAAATTACCGATGGAAAGGGAGGAGTTACAGCTGCCAGAAAAACACAGAGGATTATTACAGACTATTCTGAAAACTTAAGTTCCAAAAATAAAAATCTGGAAGGAATGGATAAATTCTTAGTCATATGACTTACCAAACTAAATCCAGGATAGCAATGAACAGAGCCCAATCAATGACATTGAAGCAGTGATAAAGAGTCTCTCAACAAAGAAAAGCCCAGAGCCAAATGGGCTTATTGCTGAACTCTACCAAATATCTCTCCCCATCTCTTCTCTCTCTGGTGTAGTGGTGCAGGACAGATCTGCAACTGAAATTTCCAGAGGAAAGCAGGAACAAACCATGGCAAGGTATAGGAGTAGGCATGAAAGGAATTCCGACAGCGCAGGAAATGTCTACACAGCACAGGAAACGATTAGACTGAAAATACCGCCTAGACAATGGAAAAACCATCCTTGCTAACTATACACTTGAGAGGAGAGCAATATTCAGAATCTATGTACACAACTCCAACATTTAAATACAATCGCCCCCAAACTTATTCATCCAACCAATCGTGAACTGAATAGGTGTTTCTCAGAGGAAGTAGTACAAATGGCCAATAGGTATCTGGGAAAGTTTCAACATCCCTGACCATTAGGGAACTGCTAATTAAAACGGCATTGAGATCTACAAGGACTGCATTTTATGCCATAATGTGGGCATTTCCTAGGCTTGAGGGTGCCATGAAATGAAGTAAGCATGCTGTGTTTCTAAGAACTGCCAGATGTTCTTCAACAACTGGTGCGGCACATACTGAGCTAGTGTGAATACAACTGACCAGCTTGTATCTCAGAAAGTGAGCTGGATGAGCTGGAAGAGGGTGGGGGTCCTCAAAGTCCTAAGTTTGAGGGCAAAGGTAAAGTCTCCCTTTCCATCTTCAGGCCAAGGCAGAATGGAGAGTAACACTATTTCTCAGAGGAAACACTATTTCTTGGTAGAACATCTGCCTGGGGCAATGGTCCTGATGTTGGCCCCATTCTAGTTCAGAAGCAGCAGTGAAGAGAGGAAGCTGGTCCAGAAGAAGAGCTGGTGATGGCCATGTACCTTCTATAGCTTTGTAGGCAGGATGCTCAAACCTTTCCACAGGCCAAAGGACACAGAGGAAAGTACTGGACTTGGGTCAGCTTGCTGGCTCCCACTTACAGTGCCACTCTCGGGCCAAGGGGCTATCCCACAACAGGGCCTATGAGGTGAACAACAGGAACAAGAGCGGTGTGCGTGTGTGTGTGTGTGTGTGTGTGTGTGTGTGTGTGTGTGTGAGTGTGTGTGTGTGAGTGTGTGTGTGTGTGTGAGAGTGTGTATGTGTGCGTGCGCATGTGTGCGTGTGTGTAAGAATTGCTGCTTAAGCTCTGTGTTCTTGGTCCCTCTGGCTGACCAGGAAAACCTCAGAGAGTAGAGTAGAGAGTAGATGCTGCTCACATCCATCCATTTCATCTTCCTTCATAGCAAGACTCAGCTCTGCTGGGAAGTCTGAGGGCATTAGCTGAAGCTAGATATCAGATGAAACGTCTAAACTGGTCTGAACTAAACTTGGGTAACTGACAGTAGACTGTGTGGGAGATATTTTAAAGGGGCATGGGGAGAGGTAAATGATTTGACATAACAGTTGAGGACAGTGGCAAAAAGGGCAAACTCTATTACATCTGTGTTAGAAACTTCCCTGTGAACTACATATTTACACATGAGCTGACTTATGGAGTCTCTCCCCCACTAACCCCTAAACTGCGAGTGTAGGGCCTCTTATTGACTGATCTATCCTCAAGATTCAACACAAGGCTTGGAAAAATAATACTTGTTTAAGAGAGATGCTAAGAGTTAAAGGCAAGGAGAGGCTTGACTGGTTATAAGTCCTGGTACCCGAGGCATCTGACTAGACCCCAACCCTCATCCCTTTGGAATGCTAGATGCTAAGAGGACCTTTCCAGGAACTAAGTGAAGGTCTGAAGAACTAGTACAGCTTAGTGATACAGTTGTGGATCAAGGATTGCTGGCCCCTATAGTTAGGATCCAGATAATTACTACAGCACCAGGTCTCCCATTTCTGTACCTGCTGCTGATTGTACTGACAGAGTCAGCTCTCCTCATCTATGATCTTACTCCTGTTCCACGGGGACCCTGAGGGGTCAGCACAGTCAAGGTGTTGCGAGGTTATGGGTCTATTGAGTAGTCTTATATAATCATTCCTCAATGTAAATTGTATTCGGTAAATATATACACTTATTGTGTGTTGATTTAAAGTTTAAAAAGGTTATATATATGTATATATACATATATACATATATATACATATATATACATATATATACATATATATATACACACATACATATATATATGCATGACTTGAACCAGAGGTTATTTTTGGTTGCTGTTGTTTGTGAGACAGCGCCAAACTACATAGACCTATATGCCTGGAACTCACTGTGTAAACCAGGCGGGCCTTGAACTCATAGAGATCCACCTGCTTCTATCCCCTGAGTGCCGAGGATTAAAGACACGTTTACCATGCTGGGCCATAGGTGATTTTGTTTATTTTTGAGTAGTAGTAATTGAACCTTCTAATTGTAAAGCTAAAAACTGGTAGGGTGTGGCTATAGAGTCCCCAGTGCCCCTTTGTGAATATGAGAGTGACGCGGGCTCACAGGACTTTGAAAGTGTGCGATGCCTGAATCAGGGGGGAGATCACACATGGCAAAGGACTGTGCAAGCCGCGAAGGAAAGAAAGGTGTCAGTATCCGTTAACCTATGCCTGGGACACCTATGCCTGGGACACCTATGTCTGGGACACCTATGCCTGGGACACCTATGCCTGGGACACCTATGCCTGGGACACCTATGCCTGGGACACGGTAAGAATGAACAGTGAGCTGCCGGCAGGTTACTGGCCTCATTGTTTATTTACAGAAAGGCCTAGAGACATAGAGAAGGTAAGGGAACACAAAGAATGTGTTTCTGTGACAGTGTGTGTGTAGGAGAAGGGGGGTGTGGTGGTGGTGGTGGTGGGGTGGTGTTAAGGGGGTAAACAGGTTCAACTTTTGTTTTTTCCTGGCTTCCATTTAACACGTACTTCCGTCTTCTTTGTCCCTTTCTTTGGTCCCTTTGGCTGACCAGGACAACCTCAGAGAGGAGAAGAGAGAGTAGATGCTGCTCAAATCCATCCATTTCATCTTCCTTCACAGCAAGACTCAGCTCTGCTGGGAAGTCTGAGGGCGTTAGCTAAAGCTAGATGTCAGATGAAACATCTAAACTGGTCTGAACTAAACTTGGGTAACTGACAGTAGACTGTGTGGGAGATGTGCTCTCCTAGTGATCTTAGTGCTGATCTTAGAACCTCCTTCTGCTGGTTCTGTCAGGATAATTTCTCTGACCTTGAGCCATCCAGCTGGTTCTTCCGGGTATAGCCTCATCCAGGCAGAGCCAAGTCCTGGTGGAGGCCTCACTGAAGTAAGCCACAGTGAAAGCTTGTTCTTTTCAGAGAGTGAAGCTGGCTAAGGAGAAAGGAAGTGTGGTGCATGAGTGTGTGTGTATGTGTGTGTGTGTGTGTGTGTGTGTGTGTGTGTGTGTGTGAGAGAGAGAGAGAGAGAGAGAGAGAGAGAGAGAGAGAGAGAGAGAGAGAGACGCCTCATACCCCCAACCCCAGTCCAGTTCCACCCTTTCAAAAGATCTCTTTGGACCCTTCCCTGGATGACCTCCAACCTTAATGAAACGGGAAAGCAGAGTGTTGGACTTGATTCCTTGCCAATGAAAGAAGAGCATGCTGCAGTGTGTTTTAAATGCCTTTGGCAAGCATGGGCGGGTGGGGAGGGCAGGAGGGGACTTTAGTACTTGGCCCACAAGGGCTTTCTCCACGAACCCTGAAAGGGAATGTGTCAACCTGGCACTCTCAGGGTCTTTATGGACTTGTTTCTACTTACAAGAATGGGTGGGGACCACTAAAGAAGTTTCACACAAGACTTCTGCTCTGCTCACTGTTTATGTCCAGGAAAGCAGTGAGTGAAAACAGACAGAGGGGAAGGGACCCCAAGTTGCTGCGCAAGAGGAGCTGCTACCTTTAAGAAGTGAGCTGGTTGAAATGGTTCCTTGAGTGGGGGCTTAAAGGATGGTCATACACACACACACACACACACACACACACACACACACACACACACACCAACCACACAGAGAGAAAAAGAGATGGTGCACATGGATCATGTTTACAAGAGGAAAAGGAACACAGGAAGTAGCAGTGGCTGGAAAATCAGAGATCTCTGAGGTGCATGAAGACCCAGAGTCACAGACCGAGCTACGACTGGATGGGAAGGCAGAAGCTGGGAAAAGTAGCCCCTTGTTCTCTAGATAAAAGGGAGACAGACTAAGTTTGTCTTTTCCTGTAAGCAGTGTAATGAGGCCAGAGGATTGGATAGGGTGTGTGGGAAACAAGGCAGCCTCGGGCCCCTGACTGAGCCAGTTGGGGTGTCCCTCTGAGACTCTTGACTGGGCTGGCTTGGCTGTCATTGTCTAGTTAATGAAAAATGGCTTGCAGCATGTGTAAACGACCCGTAGGACAGGCCTGGGTGCAAGCACTCTTGGTTCCTCCTAGCCAACTTGAGGGAGGCGTCTATGGCTGTTTGCTTTTCAGTTGTTTGCTTTGTAGTTGGCAGTGATGGCCAAGAATTGAAGGTCAGTGGGCATGCTTTTGATTTAGCTCACTGAGTGGGTTTTGAATCTTCATGGGAAATCCCATCCCCAGAATTCCAATTGCCAGCTTTCATTAGACAAGACTCATGTGTTAACTTATCCTTTTTTAATGGAACAGTGAGAATTTCAGGAGTATCAAAATAATGATTGAAAAGTTGCAATTTTGTCCATTTATTGTAAAGGGAGACCTTCCCTATGGACTTCTCAACTCAGATCCTACTTACTATGTAACTAATAACCTTTCCCACAATTCTCCTTAAATCATCTTTTTGTGTCCTAGGACACAACACAGTAGAGGGTTAGAAGGGTTGGTGTGTGTCTAAAGAGTCAATGTGTATGCATTTCCCTCCCTCCTCCCCTTCCATCCAGGTCAGCCTCCATTCAGTCTCCTTGACAAGCTTCTAAGAGATAACAACAAAACACAGAAAAATAAAGTATAATAAAACTCTTTCATATGGAACTTGGGCAAGACAAATCAACAGAAGGAAAAGAACCCAAGAGAAGGCACAAGAACCAAAGACCCACTTGTCCATATATTCAGGACTCCCATAAGAGTGCTAACCCAGAAGCCCTCGTATGTATGCAGAGGACCTGGTGCAGGCCCTGTGCATGCTTGCCTCAGTCTCTGGGAGTTCATAAGAGCTTTGCTCAGTTGATTTAGAGGGCTGTGTTCTGTGGTGTCCTCTGTCCCCTCTGGCTCTCACAATTTTTCCATCTCTGTTTCTACTGGGCCCCTGAGCTTTGAGGGGAGGGCTTTGATGGAGACATTCCATTTAGGGATGAGTGTTCCAAAGTCTCTCACTCTCTGTATAATGTCTGGCTCTGGATCTCTGTATTTGTTCCTGTCTGCTGTAAGAGGAAACTTCTCTGAAGATGGCAGAACAAGACACTGATCTATGAGTATAGCAGAATATCAGTAGGAATCATATTATCACTATATTTTTTTTCTTTCTTAGAACAGTTGTATTTGTTTTCTCCATAGGGCTTTGGGCTATCTAGTCTCCAGTGTTGTGAATGGGTTCTATCTCTTAGACTTTAAGTCAAATCAGACATTGGACGGTTATTCCCACAAGCTTTGTGCCCCCATTTCTGTAGCATAGCTTGCAGGCAGGACACCATTGTCAATCAAAGGGTTGTGGCTGGCTTGGTGTTTGTTTTTGTTTTGGTGTCACAAAGAGCACTTTCATATACCTAGTACTCTTATGACAAGATGGGAGACAGAGACAGGATAGTCCTAGATGCTTGCATGATCAGCCAGTATCATATGCACAGAAATATAATAAAAGAATCCTGTCTCTAGCAAGGTGGAAAGGTTAGGGTTAGGGTTAGGTTAGGGTTAGGGTTAGGGTTAGGGTTAGGGTTAGGGTTAGGGTTAGGGTTAGGGTTAGGGTTAGGGTTAGGGTTAGGGCTCAGTTTACGGTTAGACTTATTGTTGTTCTCTGTTCTCTACTTGCTTGCTGGTCCACTATGGTACCCACACTCATGTGAAGCACACACAGACACATATATATATACACACAGATACACACACACACACACATACAAACACACACACCCAGACACGTACGTATTTTACAACCACATACCCAACCTCATCTTTGACATACAAAGATAATATTAAAACAAATACAACATAACCTCTCAGAAATCAGGCTGCAGTTGTTGCTCTGTTACTGAAGTGTTCTCCTTGCAAGCATGAACACCTGAGTTCAATCTCCAGAAACCATGTAAAAACACTTGGGTTTTGTTGCCTGCACTTGTAAACCCAGTGTTGTTTCGATGGTGTTTAGCAGTTCCCTGGGGTTCCCTGGTCAGCATTCCTAGCCTAATGGATGAGTTCCAGGTCAATGTTAGGATGGTCAACCTGCAGAATGACACTTTAAATCATTCTCAGTATGCATGAGCCCCCTACCTCCAGCAAAACAATGCAGAACAAAACAGAACCTCAAGAATCTAGTCACTTGTTGCTACTGACTATCTGAATAACACATGGGGCCACGCCTTGCTTGATAAGAGTCACCTCGTAGAATAGCAATGGTTTTAAATTGTGATGAGAAGCTGGGGTTGATTTTTAGATTTTTTTAAAAGGAGTCCAAGAAGGACATAGACTTATTCCGAATAGTCACCTCTGAGGCAGCAAGCAAAAATGCCTTCTAGAGCATTGTCAACTCATGAAGTGGGCCATGAGTGTGTACTAGGAGGGTGATAGATCTACAGACAGGGAAATTCAGTTTTTAAAAGGCCACCAGTGTTACTGTGCACACGAGTGTCTGGTGAGTCCCATAGCAGGCTGTCATCCTGAGGTCCTTATTGAAATGGTTGAATTTAGATTTTAGAGCCAGAAGACTATAGAAAAAACCCAGAAGGATGCCAAGTTCACTCCCCACAGGCACATAACCTAAACCATACTAAATTCAGAGAAGATGCCAGCCTGTCCCTGTCTTTAGTTTACAAGCCCAGGGAGCAGAAATTTGAGCCAAGGTACAAACAAGTGATTTCTCTTTAGAGGCCTCTCAGACTTAGCAGGGATGTTGTCAGTCATCATTGGAAGGGCGCTCTGATTTCCTAAAATGGGCAAGCAGAACTCAGATATCTCAAAGGGCAACTGTAACTATGGTTGTTCTTCGGCCAGAAATCCTGCTCCCTGGAGTCAAGTTCTCCCGACTTTGTGTCAGCCCACAGCCTACACTGGAATCCTTCAGCTTGCTCTTGTTTGGGGGCCACCTGAATTGAGCTGCTCTCAGCAGATCCTGTGCTGGGTTCGGGCATTCAAGTAACCTCTGCTAGGAAGACATGCAGCTACGTCTGTGATTCTCCCAAATTCAGCCCTGCTCCTGCTGGATTTCAAGTCTGTTTGTTTTCACAGAAGCCAGTTCTGGGTGTGCTGGGGTCTGATAACCTCTTTCAGTAAGAGAGAGCCATGTTCTGAAGTCCCACTTATTTAGAAATCCTTGGCAGTTGTGGAAGTATTTATATTTGAGGCTGAAAAGATCAACTGGGACTTGGTAAACAAGCAGATGGACATGAGACTGGAAGCTAAGAGAAGAATTGCAGCTTTGACAAATTACAGCTGGATTTGGAAAGATGTCTTAATTTAAGCATCTTGGAATAAAGGCTCTGCAGTGGGTCTCTGATCAAACCACTGGAGGTAGCGCTGTGTACTGCAGTGGATCCTGCCTCTGACCACTAAATTAATCTTTTATCAAAACAGCTTCTAGTCTCTGAAAGAGGGTTTTCATATTAAAAAGGGAACTTGCTTGTAGAACCTGGTTGCATCTCTTACATAATTCAGGAGAGTTTTTCCCATTGAGCCAACATTCCTGGTGTTTCAGTTTACCATGCACGGCCTTAATCATAGCTACACTGATCTAGATTCTTGGAGAAGCCACGGGATTATTGGAACGTTTCCATATTTTTCATTTACACCCACCATCTTTCCTATCCTTCTGACTTCTGCTGTGGGGAGAACAGTGCGACCTTGTAGGAGTCTGTTAGCATCATTAGGATTACAAACAACTGTCACATTTGCCTGTTTGTCATTAATTAATCAAGGAGAGGTGTGGTTTTCTGCTTCAGACAGTCTTCTGACTCTGGTGTGAGTGGAGGGGGTCATCCCTGAGAGTGGTAAGTGGTCTCCTCTGTGCATATCCCTAACAGTCTCCAGGTGTGAGTGCTGGCTTTGGCCAGACCCTGGGCTAGACCCTGAAGGCTCCTAAGTGTCTAGAGCCAGACACAAATACTGCTTTGGTGTGAATGCAACCATTTCATCATACACTAGCACAAGTATCATGAGGAAAACCCATTGACACAGGGGAGTTTGGGAGGGAAACCCACCATAGCTCAGGGGGATTGGCAGGCTGAGATCCGAAAATAACATAGGCATGAAAATAACGTACGCAAGGAAGAGCCAGGTAGCCAGATGAAAAGGTGGGTAGATTGAGTTTCTTCTGAGGACAGGGAGGATCATGCTTACGTGTGAAAGTCCATCTCAATTATAAGAACAGTCTACTCACCCTCAGAAAGTATTTCAGTTTTATAAGCCTACAAATTCCAACAGTCCTCCAGGACAGTTTCAAAAGCTCCTCTCTGGTTTTCCTTCAGTCAGAACTTCCCTCTGTCTTGTGAGAACTTATTTTATACAATGGACATAACATAAAATTTGTGCCTCAGAGAGACTGAATATGATTATACAGACAGGATGTCTGAGTTTAAATCCTGCTGTGTGACATTGTGAAAGTTGCTTGTCATCTCTGAACTTCAGCTTTGTCAGTTGTAGAATGGAGATATGAAAAATATCTTCCCCATGGATTTCACGGGAGGGGGTTTCACGGGAGGGTCAGAGAGTTAGTGTGTAGCATGCCCACTCCAGAGCCTGCTACAGAGCAAATCCTTACTACTATTTCACCATGTGCATACAGCTTTATTGATGTAACCTATCAGCTAGTTCGAAACACACCTTCTCCTTATTGGTTTTGCCCATGTGCTCAGAGTTGGCTAACCTCCATTTAGGAAGCTTAGCATTTGTTCTGGAAGATAGGGCTGCCTTCAGTGCCCATGTTGCTGTATGCATTTAAGAGGCTAGGAATTCTATGAAGACACAGTTCCAGTTCAGCTGATGGGAGGTGAGGCTCAAACTTCTGTGTTAGCATGGAGTTCCAGGGTGATGTCCATGCAGTTGCTCTTTGCTGAGAAATGAGGCACCACACCATCTCATTGCTCTTTCGGGACTGCCTAGGCTCTGTTGGGGGAGCCTGTGTCTTAGTTAGGGTTTCACGGCTGTGAAGAGACACTACAACCAAGGACAACACTTACTTACTTGGGGCTGGCTTACAGTTCAGAGGTTCAGTCCATTATCATCAGGGTGAGAAGCATGGCAGCATGCAGGCAGGCCTGGCTCTGGAAGAACTGAGAGTTCTACCTCTTGTTCCGTAGGCAGTTAGGAAAAGACTGGCTTCCAGACAGCTAGGAGGAAGGTCTTAAAGCCCATGCCCACAATGACACACTTCCTCCAACAAGGCCACACCTCCTGATAGTGCCACTCCCTAGGTCAAACGTTTTCAAACCACCACAGCCAGGAACCCTAGGAAGAAGGAGGGGACTTGCTCCATGCTTTATGCATGGAACTTCATGGCCCACTCCCTTCTTGCCTGACCCAGTGCTCACCAGCAGTGGCCACTCAGTCGATGTAAGGGGATTGTCATTGGTACACCAAGAGTGGTTCAGTCCTGGGGGACCATATCAGTCAGGGTTCCCTAGAGAGAATGGCAGAGATATTCCAAGGGACAGTAGACATGCTGGTATGCAACTGTTGGCAAATAACAAGAACTGATACTGAAGTTCCTGGTCTGAACTTTACCAGGCAGACCAGTGGACCAGAAGCTTAGGCTAGACTTCTTAAGGTGGAAACCCCATCCTAGGAAGTCTGGATTCATAAGGACAATCTATGGAGACCCTGGGCTGTTGTGTTTCCTTTGGCCTGAAACCTGTGTTGAGTCCTGGCCCATAGTGCTTCAGAACACAACAGAATGACTTGGAAATGGGACCTTATAGATGTACTGAGCTAAGGCAATGTGTTTAGAATAGTGGTGGCGGTGGTACTTAATCTAATATAAAGTGTCTTTATAGGAGTTGGAAATTCAGATGGAGACAGGCACAGATAGAAAGGAGAGGGTGGGAAGGGACAGAGAGGTTACCGGGTGAGTGACAGGCCACAAGCCCTGATACACCTGGGACCAAGAGGAGCTGGGAGAGGTAAGCAAGCATTCCCTCTCACGTAGGTTTTGGGTGAGATGCCTTGATTTCAGGCTTCGGGGCTCCAAAATAATGTGATGTCAACTTTCTAGTGTCTTAGGGGGGCAGTTTGTGGTGGGCTGCGATGGTGTCTCTAGAAAGCTAAGACAGAGGCTCTGAACTCTAGTTGTTTCTTGTTTTGTTTCTTATTTTGGTTAGGTTTGTTGGGGCAGGATCGCACAATGAAGCCCATCCCTAGTTTTCTACCTCTGACTCCCGAGGGCTGGGATTAGAGCCATGAACCATCACACCCAGATAGTAATTTTAGTCTTTTAGGTCATGCCTCTGAGTTGTACTGCTGCCTTTGGGTGTGAAATGAAGATTCCAGAGCCTGGTGTTGTCACGGGGAGCGTCCTGTTGGCTGGGGTGGGGTATTTAGCTAACCTTCATTCCTCTGAGAGATGTAACATGCTCCCTGAACTCAACAAGAAGCTAGAACCTTAATGAAGAAAGTGGCAGGTCACTCCCCTTCATGCCTGCCACCTTGTGAATCTGATCAGAAGACGCTTTCGGGCCAAGTGCCTGTTAATGTCGGAAGTCTCTAAATTTGGAATTAGTGGGTGTAGGCGGAAGTGGAGCACGTATGTCCCGTCTCTAGTAAATTCGGGGAACAATAGGAGACTGGGAGCAGGGCTCTGCACCTCAGCACTGCTGGCTTTGGGTCCTGCTTGCAGTGTGGTTGCTGGCTCGCTGCCCCCCTACCACCCTTGCATGCGCATTAGGATTGCCTGTAGGTAATTCTAATTGTTAAAGCAGTGGTTCTCAACCTTCCGAATGCTGAGACCCTATAATGCAGTTCCTCGAGTTGTGGTGACTCCCAAACATTGTTATTCTGTTGTTACTTTATAACTGTAATTTTGCTACTGTTATGAGTTATAGTATATCTGATAGGCAGGTTATCTGATATGTGACCCCTATGAAAGAGGTTCCACCCCAAAGGGGTCTCGACCCACAGGTTGAGAACTACGGTGTTGAAGGCTGGCTTACATTCCTTGAGAGTTTCGGAGGAATTTCACAGTAAGTTTCTGAGAGATGAAGATGTCATCAGCCTGTGGACCAGCACTCTGTAAGCTGCTGGCCTTAGTCTCTCTAAGCCTCTGTTTTCCGACCTGTACAATGGGAGTTTGCCGTGTTTCCCATTTGTATGGTTGTGGGTTTTAGGGAGGGAACCCCACAGCACTTACAAAGTACTTACTGCACACCACTGCTTTTCGGAAGGCTCTGTCAGGGCCAGCGCTCAAAGCTTTGGCCGCGATTGACGTGAACTTCAGTGTTGCTTCTGTGACGTCTCTCCAGGGTGTTTCCAATTCAAGATCTAAAGATGATCGTGTGGATGCTGGGCAGAGATGGTGCCTCCTCTTGGGGTTCCCAGAGAAGCAGATTTTCCTTCTGTGTCTGTGGGACACCTGCGGCTACAGTGGTTCCTCTCGCATCTAAGCCAGTGTGTGGGCCATGGATGAGTTCTGTGCCGGAAGGGATACACGAAGGACTGCAGGGAGATCGCCCTTTACCTTAAGGCTCATCACTCAGAAAGCCCTCTCGCCAGGGCTTTGTGAGTACTCCTGCTATGGGGACCTGCAGCTGGCCAGCCTTGGCTGCCCCACAACAGCACTGCCCATCCTCGCAGGAAGCATTCTCTGCCTGAGCCCTTTCCCACACTCCCAGCTAAACACAGAGATTGTCCCAAGTGTCAAGTGCCAAGGCCTTTCAGGAGCCACTGTGTATGAATGCCCTGCGTCTCCTCTGGTGTGTGGGGGAGCACAGACATACAGACCATGAATGGACTGGCCCTCCTAACCCAATGTGACATTCCAGCCCCACAGCTCTACGTTAGCTCCATCTTTGGGATTCTAGCTTTGGAAGGCAGACAGTCCGTATCAGTAAATAGCTCCTTGTCTCCAGGATTCTGGCCCCATGAGAGGCCCGCGGCTCTGCTTGGGAGCTGTTGTCCTGTTGCTAAGATTCTTGGAGCTAATCCAAGCTCACATTTCCCAGAGTGGTGGTGAATAGTTAATGATCACAAGTCTCTGAAAACTTAGAGGCCAGGCTCAGCCCAACGTCATGTGAAAAATAATCTTAATATTGGAGAGGATGATATTTCTGCTTTTGTTTGACTTTTATGTAGCTGAACTTTGAGGGCAAAAGTGAAAATTTTTTTTCTATGTATGTTTGGGGAAAGCTTTCTTCTTCAAAGTAGTGAACTGTATTTGAGCCATTGCCATGTGCAAAATAGCAAGAAGCGGCTTTCACTTTAGTAGAGGGCATGAAGTGGATGGTATAAATATCTTGTTTCTACTTTTGAAAATTTGTCTTTGCCCTAACCACAAATTTCTCTCCCTAACATCCTTGTCTCACTCCACAGTAGGGCCACATTGTAAACAGTATTTAAAGAAACTGTCTAGTAATACATTCTTGCAGCCAATGTAACCTAGCCCTCAACCTCTCCCCCAATTCCTATTTAGCTTGACTTGGCGACTTATGGCATAAATTAACATTTATTCTCTGCTTGCCTGGATGTCATCTCTCCCTGGCTAGTGTCTATGTGATTACTTGTACATTTGCTTGCTCCCACTGGAATATTGAAATCCTGTGGGTAGAGACCTTCTCAGGCCAGTCTGTCTTGGCAGTCAAATTGAAAATGGTGGTAGTGCACACTTTTTTTTTTTTTTTTTTTTTTTTGAGACAGGATTTCTCTGTGTAGCCTTGGCTGTCCTGGAACTCACTTTGTAGACCAGGCTGGCCTCGAACATAGAAATCTTCCTGCCTCTGCCTCCCAAGTGCTGGGATTAAAGGCGTGTGCCACCACTGCCCAGCTGAAGCCCAGCTATCAGGAGGCAGAGGCCAGTGGATCTCTAACTTTGAGGCCAGACTGGTCTACAGAGCAAGTTCCAGGACAGCCAAGGCTACACAGAGAAAATCTGTCTCAAAACAAAACAAAACAAAACAAAACAAAACCAACAAAAAGAAAAAAGAAAAGAAGAAAGAAAAAAATCAGAATGAAAATCAAGGAGACTGTCAGAGCCTCTCAGGAGATAGCTATATTTAGGCTGGCTTACCCTTCCTTCAGTCTCTGCTC
>NW_022196904.1:167708780-167711993 GCF_008632895.1 Mastomys coucha | reverse complement strand
GGGAAACTGGGAATGGAGAAATTCGCATGTAAATAAAGAAAATATCTAAAATAAAAAAAAAGAAAATCAAGGAGACACCTATACAGCAATATTAATCACTAAGTGAAATACCAAACAAAAAACAAAAAACAAAAACAAAAACAAAAAAACCCAACCAAAAAACAAAACAAAGCAAAACAACAAAACAAACAAACAACAACGACAACAACAAAGAGAGAGAGAGAAAGAAAAAGGAAATACCCAAGAATCCAGGTACTCTTTTAGAAGCTTGATCAGTGTGCTTAGTAGAAACAAAAGCGGGCTTGTTTACCGGTTCTACGCCACAGGAAGCCAACTTCTAACTTACTCCCCTTCCCTTACTTAATAAGTGTAGTATTGGATAGGAAAGGCTTAGAAACAACAGCAACAGTGTTTACAGAATTACACAGAATCTTCACTGTGGAACCCAGCAGTCATGTTTCTGGATATCCGCCCTATTGACTTGAAAGCTTATGTCCACAAAAAACGGTTATGGTGGCTTTATGCCTTGGAGCCTTGAGCTAGAACCGCACCACAGGATCCTTCAATGCGTGGGTGAATAAGTAAGCCACAGACCTTTTAGAACGTTATTCCCCAGAGAGAAGGAGAGGGCTGCCAAGCCCCGGGGAACAGTAAATGTGTACTGCCAAGTGAGAGAAGCCAGTGTTACAAGGCTGCATACTTCGTGCTTCCAACCACGTGACATTATAGAAAGGGTGAAGGGTGAGGGGCTGGCTGTGAACAGAGGGAAACTGAGCAGCTGAGAGCAGCGGATGCGTGCGTTCTGGCAAACACAGGAGCGCAGCAGCACGCAGGTCCAGGTCGTAGGATAGAACGACTTCAGTGAATACAAACTCATCGTTAGCAGTGATGGGCTGGTAACCAGTGTCCTATAGCGAGGCAAGGCGCTACTCTCTCCTCTGTTTAACTTCCTAGTTTAGCTCCAAGTATGGACTCACTGTATAAATTAACGTTTCTTGCTGGCCTGTAACTCTTTCTTCCTCTCGTTTTCTCTGTCTTTTAGATGCTTGCTGGAGCCTATGTTGGCTTTTTTTTGGTATTTGGAGTCGTTGTTCCCTCACTCTCTGAAGCTATTTTCCCTTTGTGATGTGGCTGCTTGCTCATATGCCTGACTCAAAGGGGCTGGGTTTCCTTCTACATCTCCTTCCACTAGGCAGCTGCTGAAATGTACAGTTTTCCAGCTCTGGGATTTTTCCTTTAAATTCTAATAAAATTGTTTTTTTGAGGTTCATTTTAAGTCCATTCTTAAATTCTTTTACCAAATCCAGTCCCTATTGCTGATGTCAAGAAGTGCTTGGTGACAGGAGCCTGTTATAGCTGTCTCCTGAGAGGCTCTGCCAGAGCCTGACAAATACAGAGGTGGATGCTCGCACCAGCCATTGGACTGAGCACTGGGAACCCAATGGAGGAGTTAGGGGAAGGACTGAAGAAGCTGAAGAGGTTTGCAACCCCATAGGAAGAACCACAATATCAACCAACCACACACACACCCATCTCCCCCACTCCCCAGAGCTTCCAGGGACTAAACCACCAACCAAAGAGTACACATAGAGGGACCCATGGTTCCAGCCGCATATGTAGCAGAAGATGGCCTTATCTGGCATCAATGGGAGGGGAGGCACTTGGTCCTGTGAAGGCTTGATGCCTCAGCTTAGGGGAATGCTAGGGTGGTGAGGTGGGAGTGGGTGGGTGGGTATGGGAGAACCCTCATAGAAGCAGGTGAAGGGGGATAATATTTGAAATATAAATAAATAAAATAACCAATAGAAAATTAAGAGAGAGAAAGAGAGAGAGAGAGAGAGAGAGAGAGAGAGAGAGAGAGAGAGAGAGAGAGAGAGAGAGAGAGAGAGAGAGAGAGAGAGAGAGAGAGGAATCCCCCAGTGATGCAACCCTTGGTGACCTACTTTCCCCAGTGGGCTCAGCTAGGATTTCTCTCACCTCCCAAAATAGTGCTGCCAGCTGAGGACCAAGCCTTCAATACAGGAGGTCAGGGGGCCATTTCATATTTAGTTATAACACTAGCTTGTTGCCCACCATTTATTCTTTCCAAGACCTGTTGTCCTCTCTTTTAAAAGTCTACCTTGGTCATAAAGCACTCTAGCCATTATAAAAAAGAAAACAATGCAGAAATTACTCAAAACACTAAAAACAGTGCTATAACTTGATCTAGCAATTCTGACGTTGGGTATAGCATACATTCCAGTAGGGAACAAAGTAGGGCTGCAAACGAGGCTCCTGTACACTGATGTTCACTGCAGTATCATTCACAACGGCCAAGAGATGAATGGGTAGAGGAAGGGTGGTACACAGGAACAGTGGAATACTGCTTAGCCATCCAGGAACACTGTTCTGCCATTTGCAGCAACATGGGTGGAACTGGAAGGCATAACGATAAAGAAGAATAAGCAACAATAACAATAGCAGCAACAGCAACAAGAGCAGCAGCAGCAGCAACAGCAGCAAGAGCAGCAGCAGCAACAGTAACAGCAACAACAACAACAACAGCAATAGTCCCGTCAAGCTCAGAGAAACAGGGTGTACATGATCTTACTTGTGGAATACAGAAACGTGCTTTCATGGAAATCGAGACTAGAAAGTGGCCGAGGCTAGGCACAGTAGGAGGGAGAAAGAGGCAGGAACATAGATGGTAAGCAATAGATAGAAGTCAGATGCTATTGCACAGTTGGGGGGCCAAATAGACAAGAATGCACTGGGTATTATAAAAGGTTAGAAAATGAACATTAAAAGTGATGAATGTTTGAGGAGACAGACATACTTACCCTGATTTAAACACACAATGTATACATGTATCAGACTTTACACTAGCCCACAAACATATTTAATGTTTTTGGCTTTGGTATACAAAGGGCCCTAACTCTTCCTTGGAGCAAGACAGCCTTGGATTTCTTGGAATGGGATAAAAGAGGAAGCAGTTGGAAAAAGAAAATGTACCCACTCTTCTTTCCTTCTTTCCTTCCTTCCTTCCTTCCTTCCTTCCTTCCTTCCTTCCTTCCTTCCTTCCCTCCTTCAGTCCCTCCTCCCTCTCTCTATTCCTCCCTCCCTCTCTCTCCCTCCATCCCACCCTCTCTCTCCTTTCCTTCTTCCTTCCCTCCCTCTCTTCCTCCCTCCCTCTCTTCCTCCCTCCCTCTCTTCCTCCCTCCCTCTCTTCCTCCC
>NW_022196904.1:167704917-167708524 GCF_008632895.1 Mastomys coucha | reverse complement strand
TTCCTCCCTCCCTCTCTTCCTCCCTCCCTCTCTTCCTCCCTCCCTCTCTTCCCCTCCTTTCCATTCTCCTTTCCTCTGCCTTTCCCTCCCTCCCTCTTTTCTCTCCCTCCATCCCTGCTTTCTTCTTTCCTTTCCTGAAAAATCATCCTGAAACCCTGCCACACTAATTGCTACTGTTGAGTAACATAGCTATCTTTATTTTTAAAATGAAACCATTTCCTTGAAAGCTTATGTTCTTCACATTAGCTCTGGTCCCTGAGCTGTCAGCAGATGCCCCATAGCAGCAAGGGCTCCAGACAGTGTCATTATATCGACTTAACAGCAAGTCCAAAGTCAGCATGGATGATTAAAACCACATGTAGTCAAATTTCCCCATGACTCCATCAGATGCGGACACACTTGCTGAGGTTCTCTTGGGAAGTTCATTTGGTCCATCACAGATGTCCACAGCAGTCCACTGTCCTGTTCTTTCAGTGGGTGAGCACTACCAGATGAGTCACTGGTTTGCATTTCAAGGTTACAGTGGAGGAAAAATACTCATCTATAAGCACAATGGCTACCTTTAGTGGCACCTGATGCAGTAAGAAGGATGCTAGGGGACTTGTTTCAGTGACATCATATTTCTTTTCTTGCTTTCACTCAGGAGCATGCGCTATGGAGCACAGCACCCCTGTATCCCAAGGAGTTGAAGGCACTGTTGTAAATTTTCTCTTTCTTCTCTGACTCCCTCTATGACTCCATCTCCAAAACGCACAGAGTAGACTTGGTATATGAAGGACTCTTGTACATGTTATAAATAGCTACCTGTTCTGTGCCAGGGCTCCGGGAATTGAACCAAGCTCTCTATCAGTTGCCTCCCAGTCTTTCTGCACATTCTGATGCCATTCTCTTGAGACTTCCATCTCAGACTGCCCCTGTTGGCTCAAACTGGTATTTTTGTTTTGTTTTTATAACATTTTTTTTTTTTTTTTTTAAAAATCCTAAACTGGATGACATAACTTTTTAACTTATTTGAAACTGTATTGACTTGAGTCACTGCTTTGGGTAATTTGATCTTGGCCCCGGCTCTCCTGTGGGACTGAGTCTTGTGGCCTAGGGGTTGGTGGTGACAGCTGGAAGGGTCCTTTGCTTTCCTGTGATGTAATGTGTCCTAGCCTTCCATGTGTATTTTTGTCAACCTTTTTGGAGACTGAAATTTATGCACATATTTCAAGTTCCTGCCTCAGGACCAGCCCTTCTCTGCTGAGTCCCCTTCTGAGGTCCTTTCTTCACCATCCTCTCAGAATTGTAAGTGATAGACCGAATAGCTTTGTGCCCATTGCTCCTTTTAAGAGTATAGGAGAGTAGGGGAAGGCTTTGCACAAAAACAGAAAACGTTGCCGGGCGGTGGTGGCACACGCCTTTAATCCCAGTAGTTGGGAGGCAGAGGCAGGCGGATTTCTGAGTTCGAGGCCAGCCTGGTCTACAGAGTGAGTTCCAGGACAGCCAGGGCTACACAGAGAAACCCTGTCTCGAAAGCACCAAAAAAAAACCAACCAAACAAACAAACAAACAAAAACAGAAAACGTTGAAATATTAGTTCTGCCTCTATGGGATTCAGCACAGATGAATTACCCTCTCTGGGTATTTCTAAAGACCCCCCCACTACAAGGTGGACTTGAATTTCCTCCCCGTGGGTTGTTATAAGGAACAGGGCTGTATGAAAATGCCTGGACCCCATCAGTTTCAACCACCACACCCAGTGAAAGGAGGGGATGTGTTAGGGAAATTGAGGCTGCCTCTCACCTGGCAATCAGAAGCGGTTTGCCTTTACTGTGTGGCTCGTCCCATTTTGCCGTAGAGCCCAGTGGAGGGCTTGGTTCCTGTTCTGATGTGTGGCTAGACCTGGGTGAACACTTGATCTCTCAGCCAGTTTTCTTGATTATAAAGTGAATGTAACACGATTTACTGCTTATGATCTTGGGGGAAAAGTAAGAATCACTGCCCGGCTCCAAATAATTACCTGCTATTGAGTGTACCCCCTCTCTCTTTTCTCAGACCAAATGCTCTGTGTTGGGCAGAAATGCTTCCAGATGACCCGTGGCTCAGGGACGGGCCTGAAGCTGGGCCCCAGCAGTTAGCGAAGAGAAAAACAAGTTCTCCTTCTCCTGGTTCTCAGTGGATCTCATTCGAAGACTATAACATTAAGGTCCCATAGCAATTTAGAAGATAAACAATCCCAGAATAGGTTCCTACAGCATTAAATAGGGCAGTTTAAAAATGGGTCACTGTGGGAAAATCAAACAAAAGCCTCAACTGTGTTATATAACGGAGGCCCCTGGGGCTTTGTTCGCATGAGAGAGCAGCTCTGGAAAGGTGTACTAAGGATTTCAAACCTAAGGCAGGCAAGTTTGTAGCAAAAATATCACATAAATTTGCTAATTAAAAAAATAACCTCCCTATAAAAGTTACTCTGGGACTCAGTTCCCCCTTTTCCAAAGCTTGAGGGCTGATATGCATCCACAGGGCCTCACAGGGTTGGATAGAATGTTCCAGCATTTTCATAAACACAGAGATGACACTGGCCTTTTAAGTCAGAACAGACCTGGATCTGATCTGATTTAAAAGCTTGGGTTTTACAAAGTTATTGTTTTAGTGTTATTTTTCCTTCATGTATGAATGGACTTTATTTTGATCAAATCCATACTTTGTCTTTCCCACTAACCCACTAACTCTTCCAGGATCCCTCTTCTATCCCGTTCCAGCTTTATTTCATTCATATATAGGTACATGCATACATATATATGTTACCGAGTCAAGCCAATGTTGTTTGCACAATGCATAAGTACATAGGGCTGTCTAGTGTGGCATAGACATAAGGGTCCCGCTTATGAAGAAAACTATCTCTCCCCACCTCCCCAGATTGTTTTCTTACTTCCCCTGCTGCCCTAGGCTGTCCTCCATCTTTCTGGCAGGCTGTACATTATCTTGTCCCTGCACAATATCTCCCTCCTCCTCCTCTCGAGCCACTGCAGTAATGGTCTCTTCCTCTTTGTTCATAGCGTCTTCTGGAATCTTCTCACTCTGCCCTGTGACATCGAATGCTATTATTATCTTCTGCGTGTCAGTGAATGAATGAACTCGGCGAGCTCATCCGGACAGCTGTGATAGCGTGCCGAGCCCTGCATTAGGGACTGGGGGTGGGGATGGTGAAGGGCTGCTCCTGTCTGGGGTCTGGGGTTGACCTTTGGAGTCGGTGTGGGAAGGGCAGTGGTAAGCATGGCAAAGGGTGCATGGCTCTGTGACAACAGGTTTCTACTCGGTAGGGGCGGGGAGGAATGGGTGGAGGGTTAGGTCGATTCCTGTGTGGAAGAAGTTGGACTGTTTCTTCAAAGGCTGCCTAGGAAAGGTGAGGGGCTGGGGCACCAAGGAGACTGTGGGAGTGAGGAAAAGCCTTCAGTTTGCTGTCCATGTGGCTGAGAGGAGTGGGAGACATGGCTAGACAGACAGGATGGAACACAGCCCAGCAGAACAACACAACACAGCACAGCACAGCACAACACAGCACAGCACAACACAGCACAGCAGAACACAGCACAGCAGAACAACACACCACAGCACAGCACAG
>NW_022196904.1:167694135-167704906 GCF_008632895.1 Mastomys coucha | reverse complement strand
GCACAACACAGCACAGCACAACACAGCACAGCACAACACAGCACAGCACAGCACAGCACAACACAGCAGAACACAGCACAGCACAACATAACACAGCACAACATAACACAACACAACACAGCACAGCACAACACAACACAGCACAGCACAACATAACACAGCACAGCACAACACAGCACAGCACAACACAGCACAACACAACACAGCACAACACAGCACAACACAACACAACTGCCAGTATGCCTTTCCCTTTCTGGGAGAAATTCTCCATCTGAATTGGGAAAAGTCCCAGGTGGTCCATAGGCCAGAAGGGTCTTTGCTGACTCTTTGACTGAGAGAGTGCCTTGAGGATGCCACAGTAACAGAGTCTCTGCTTTTGAGGAAGACTAGCTATAGCCAGATTATAAATACCATGTGACACCGACAAGATGTTGTGGGGTTCTTGGGAAAGGGCACTGACCCCACCTCAGGACCAGGGAAGGTTTCTTTGAGGTGATATAGTCTGGTCAGCCATCCTAACTCTTGGAGTTTATAGAATGGGGGAGGAGGTGGAGGAGAAGGGAGGGGGGAAGAGGATGATGGGGAGGAGGAAGAAGAGGAGGAGGGAAGATGGGATACTTGGAAGAACAGGAAGTAGTAAAGCCTAGCCAATGTGCAGAAAGATCCCCTGTGCTACACGTCTCTGAGCTTCAGCCTTCCAGGCCCAAGAAACAAAGCTATAGACTTTGGGGATCGATCCAAGGGACTTAGAAGTAGGCCAGAGAGCAGCCTGAAGAGAGATCTGCTGTTAGAGGCCTCTGGTCTCTCTTGGAACATGGGCCTATTTTGCAAACATAGCAACATGGGCCAAGTACGTGGGGTTTGGCACTGATTGGGCTGACCCAGCTCGCTAAGCAAATAGTGGGGGAGTTTCTGGCGCATAATTTATAGAATTCCAGAGAACTCCATTTTTGGCTTTCTTCCCAAGAAGGAAAAACACTTCACTTTTTCCATGCACTCGTCCCAGTCTTGCTGGCCTGGAGCCAAGATTTCCTGTTGAGGCTGCGGACAAGATGGCTGCTGTTCGGGGCTAAGGTGGTCAGTGGAGGTGGGGGCGGGGGGAGCTGTACTACTGCTCCAGGGATAGCCGCAGTCATGTGGCAGGTAAGTATTCTTTACAAGGGTCTGGGAGTGGAAAATAGATGTGTCAAGGTTCAGGGGAAGAGACTGCAGACAGAGAAGATCTGCTAGGGACTATGCTGGGAGTCTTCCTGACTCGTAACTCTCCATAGCTTCTTAATGTGTACCAAGGTCTTTCTTGTCTCCTTTGAAGAGGTGAGCAACAGTCTCTACCTCCTCCTGAGTGTACCAAGAGGTAAGAACGCATAGGACCAAGATTCCTATCTAGCTGCTCAACTCCAGCTGAGTTGCTAGGTAAACTGAACAATAACTTGAAATCAGCTGCCTTGAGATGGAGTCCCAAGTTGGAAAACTTGTAGGCCTTAGGTGGTAGCCTGATGGGGGTGCTTCCCCTGAGGGTTCCAGGGACGCTTTGGGTGAGCAGTTCCCACCATGCTTAGCCCTCTCTTGGCAGGATTATGGCTGAGGAGGTATCAGAGTCTTGACTCCCATAGGCTTGGCTGGGACTGTCGCCTACACATTTTGACTGCTGTCTCAGCCTTTTAGGTTGTCCTCGTCACTCTACTGTGCCTGTCAGGCTAGTCCACCCTGTGCAGATGGCTGCCAGGTGTGTGGAGTCGCCTGTGCATGCTGGGCTTTGAGATCTAGGCTGGCTGACAAAGGGGTTGCCTGCGAGTCCAGTAGGGCAATCTTTAAATCCCAAATTCCTCCCCTGCTCCGTGTGAGCAAACGGCTTCTAGAAACTGCACAGTTAGTGAAACTTAAGCTTTAGAACATGAGATGTTCTCAGACGCCTGTTTCCTCTTATAGTCAAGGGCGAGCATCCAAATCCCACTCCATTTATCATTGTCATGGCTGCCCTGAAAGGTCAGTGTACATTCCTCTTGGCCTCCAGACGCTTGGCTCTGAGCCTTAGAAGCGTTGAGCCTCGGATGCATGCAGTAGGCACGCAATGTTTGCAGAGAAGGAGTTGCGTTGCATCCCATAACAGGCCTAGGAAGGATTCTATGCCATCACAGTACAAAACAGCATGTCCCTTGTGGGCCAGTCAATGCCCCCATGTTACATACAGGCCTGACTATTTCCTCAATGAAAATTCTACACTCTAGTAACAACTCTCTCCTGCCATCTTTGTGGAGAATGGCAACCGACTCTTTCTCTTTATCAGTTCTCCAATGGATGGTTACCTCTCAAAGGACATTCTTGTCAAAAGCGGTTCCTCTTCCCCCACGAAGGCCCCACCTCTTTGTCCACACTTACCTCCATCACCAAAGTTACTCTCTGTTTTCTCCATGACTACAGCATAAGCTCAATGAGGATGAGACCTTTCTCATCCCCAGCCACTGTGGATCCCAGGGACCAGCATATAAACACTAGGAGTTCAAGAGTTATTTGTTTATGGATGAAAAAAAAAAGATAATGGGATTTGATATCTCCTACTCACAGAAGAGGAGTTGAGGATCAGGTTTTTAGAAGTCCAACGTAGATTTGTTTGGGCCAGATCTGGAAGCTGTGAGCTACCCCCGCCCCCCAGTAGCTTATTCTTCAGCTTGGATGGGTTTCTGGAACCAACACAGAATCATGGCTTTCCTTACTTGTTTGGAATGAGGATCATTTTGTCTCTGGAGAGTAACAGCTTGAGGAAAACCAACAGGAACCCTCAGAAGCTAAAGGACCACTTGCACACTTAGGCTGACAGTGAAAACACAACAACGTATGTATACTGAAGATGAGTTAGAATGAACCAACATGTAATGCAGAAGCATAGGAAATGATGTCCGATAAACAGGGACATCAGCAGATCATTCATCATTGTTGGTGTGAGGGGAGGCGTCTCTGGAGGGAGAATGAGGAGGCTCTTGAGGACTGATGTGAAATTCAGGGGCTTTCTCCAGTACCTGATCAGTAAGGGCTGGTTCTGTTAGCACCCAAAACTAGATTACTCTGGCTGAAGACTAATCTGCTTCTATGTCTCACTAACTCCTACTGCTTTTCTTATATTTATTCCACAGAAGATGATGGGCAATGAACCAAGCCACAGATGGACTGGTGTGCTAGCTCTGGTAGAAGTTTTCTCAGGGCAGTAAGAAGCTAATGATAATCGTTAACAGTCGATGCTTCACCTAGTCCACATCATTTATGTTCTAATGGATGAAAGGCTTAGATGTATTACTTCAATTAGATAAGGTTGGAACTGTTTTTTTTTAAAAAATGGTATTTAATAAAGTTAACAAAGTAGCCCTTCAATCCTATGCAAAATAAATCATTTCTACTTCCATTTACAAATGAAATATGATAACAAAATTTTATCCCTGTTTAGAATGACCAACTTGGGTTTTAGCCTACTGATCATTGAGAGCAACCCATGAACATGCTAAGCGGGATTACATTTTTCAGTGTTGGGACAGCTGTGTGGAGTAGCTGGAGTCATCCCTGCGATTGCCTCCAGGAGTTAGGGAAAGTAAAGGCATACTTGCTATTATTGATTGGTATTTAGATTGTGCTCTTGAAGAAAATTTGTGCAAGTTTTCACAGGAAGATCTCACAGGGAAAGCCTGAGATTTGGCCTTGAGGTTTGTGGTTAGTAGGATTAGAGTTATTTCATGAGACAGAAAATGCAAAACAATGATCCTCATTTACACGATTTTATTTTATCACTGAGCAGGAGTTGTGGCTGTTTAGTGAACTCATCAGGGACACAGACTCCTTCCACAAGTCTGATTCACATTTCCTGTGTACAGCTTCCCTCCCAGGTCTAAGATGGCTGCTGGAGCGCCAGCATTGTATGCAGGTCCCAGACAGCTCAAATAGATTGTATCGTTCTTTGAACTCTCCTCCTCACACCCTGTTCCCTTTTCTTCCTCTCTTATCTTCAGATACCAATACAGGGCTTCACAGTAGATGGTAGAGACCATTATATTTCACATCTATTTTTCTAATGTATAACTGCTTAGTAAATGCTTGTTTCTTATGGTGAAGAGAACACAAGTCCCTTCTTTGTGTTCTAGCTTCTAGGACAGGCTTTTACAAAACTGAGTAAGAGGCAATTAGATGCATGCATGAGGTAGTTTGGTACATGAACAATAAGGAGAGATGGTGACTGTCCTAAATTAGGGGACAGAACCTGCTTGAAAGGCATTGTCACTGTGCCTTTAGTTGCCAAGTGGGAATATAAGCTGTTTCCCTATTAATTAACCAATAGATTAATAATTTATGATTAATTCATAAATATTAGCAACTATTTATTAACACATTAATTATTGGGGTATGTAATTAGTCAATCAACAAATTAATTAGTTAATTAATTAACTAATTAATTTGTTGATTAATGTATGTATGTGTATAGGTACCCGCTCATTACATGACACACGCTGAAAGGACAGAGTACAACTTGTAGGAGCTGGTTCCCTCATTCCCACCATGTAGGTTCTAGGGAATCAAACCCAGGTTGTCAGTCTTGGTGACAAGTATCTTTAGCCACAGAAAAATCTCACTAGTTTGTCTTGATTTTTGAGATACAATCATACTATGCCACCCCAGAAAACCTGGAATTCCTGATTCTCCCTCTGCTGCAGCTTCCAGAATGCAAGCATGATACGCATATATTCCATGTTAATGTACTGCTTGATTAACTCAGCAGAATACGGAATGCAATGGAGACTGGTTGTTGAGTAGATAAGTTCGTTTTGCTAATTACTTTGTTCCTCCCAGAAGACTAGATACAACATCTGAAATAACTGATGAAATGGAGACTCTTCTGTCTGCAGCACATACTTGTCACAGTACTGACTCCCATGTTGCTTTAGTTCTCTTGGGCTGGGGCCTGTGCTACTTTAGAGGCAGAGGTCATCTTATTTATCACACCAGCCAGCCAAGTTCTTCAGAGTTCTTTCCATATTCCTTCTTGGACCTCAGTGGGTAGAACACAGTCTTCTTAGCAGCCTGGGAATTTATTGCCACTGAGAGGCAATTGTTCTGCTAGGAACTAGAGTTCTTTGGCTAATGAAGAAGGAAAGATGGCTATTGAGAAGTCTGTAGGAACCTCTCTCACTTGATCCTGAAAATGATGGGGCTGTGTGGCAGGTTATCGTGGAGTCCATGTCATAGTAGGTAACATCAGTTACACATGCATTCATTTATGGGTAGGACAATTCAGGACCAAAGTAGAAAGGGACTTCCTAGGAGCACATGGTAGGAGAAGCAGCTCTTCTGTCTTATACTAACTCTCGCATGTCCAAAGAACAATATTCAGCCCTTGCTGGGTCCTCCCGTGATGGTGGCTCCTCCAACCCTAACCTTTCCAGCCAGCTCCGAACTGGCCCCATCTCACCCCCTTCCCTAGTCATGACTCTATTTAATGTCTTTCTCAGTTGTCCTTCAGCCCAACTATTGCTCACATAGTTTTCATCATAGGGAGCAATTCCTATTGACTTCTAGGGATAGTCTCCCATGTATGGTTTTGGGATACAGGGCTGGGGAAATAAGTACTGGGATTGATTAACAAGGTCTGCTGTGGTTATTTCTGAAGAAATGTTGAATCTTGAGCCTGGATTAATCTGAGACCTGTTGACTTTTTCTTCTGGGGTGAGGGGAAAATTCTCCACAGATGTAACCTACAAGGTGTCTGGAATTCACATAAGACATCCTGTTCTACAAGCGAGGTGAACTCCTAGCTGCACTGAAGCCATCTGGAAGGGGAAGGACTGAGGGTGTGATTGCTCACATAACAGGCGCTCTTGGGCATCCATTACCCAGCCCCATCTGATCCTGTCTTGCATCGGAAGGATAACCCTTATCATCTCTCCTTGAGCTAAAGCTATAAAACCAGATAGAAGTGGATTGTGATGAGTCCCCTGGAGTGACTGATACGCCTCACATTTAGGCTCCAGTGACAGCTCTCTCACAGGCCAGGCACTAAATATATCTATGTTCTTATGGTGACAAGGACAGGGTTAGGGAGCACATGATCTTTCCAGTCACAAGGGGGAGAGACCCTGAGCGCTCTGACCTCAGAATCTATTCCTGAACTGGAGGCACAGTCCGAGAATAGAATTTCTGTATCCTGGTCAACTGTTCTACTTGGGGTCTTTATGTGGGGCACACTGTATCACATGGTGACAAGTGTGCAGGCAGCTGTGGAGGAAGGAGTGGGACCCTGAGGCATGCCTTGAGAGAACCACTCGGATGGGGGAGGGTTTCCTTCCAGCTGAGTGAGGGGCTGAGGGAAGGAAGAAGCCAGGGTTGGTGGGGCTGGAGGAGAGAAGAGATTTGGGACACCCCTATCTGCCTCTGCAAATCACAGAAAATACCAGTCGGAGTCACTACAGAACGAATTCATAACCAATGACTTATATTTACTTCTGACATATTCTTCCCCTAGCACTTCACTTCATGAATAGCACACATCAGCTGAAATTTTAATCACACAAATATTACATTAATATGTTTTTTATTGTAAAAACTTAGACTAATATAGAAGTAGGAAAAGAAAAGAAGTTTCTCCTTCTCTTTTCTGTTTTCTCTTCAGAAGGAAGTGTACTCAACAGTTTAATGTTCTTTTCGTATTTTTTGTGTATATCACATCCCAGGCTCTTTCTCATACACATACATAGTAGAATAGTGTAGAATATTATAAAAGGCTATAAATATGTGCAACCAGGCAGTTATACAGCCTTGGGTACTTTCTATAGGCTTTGGATTCATTCCATCTCTGTAAAGTAAACATGTTAATATTTACCTGGCAGCGTCATTGAAAAAATTAGACGGAATGTCAGACAGAGTAAGGTCTCATTATTATTATCACATTTAAATATGAGCATATGATTTATGGCCATCCTAGTTACTCATTACTGCAAGTAAATCACACCAAAAATTGTGGCTTTAAAGATGTTATTAAAATGAACTAACATTATCTCACAGGGTCTGTCTGTGCCTCGGGAGCTCAGGAGTTGGGGGTTCTAACCCAAGGCTCTTAGATGCTGGCAGGCGCTGCAGTTCTCTGAAGGTCCAAACGGCAAAGTTTGGAATCTTCTTTGAAGTTGGCTTGCTTGTGTCTGTTAGCAGGAGGCTTTTAGTTCTTGTCACAGAGATATTCTTGTTGATTACTTAAATGTCCCTATGACGTGACAACCATCTTCCCTCCAAAATAGGCAATACGGAAAAGAGAGAGCAAGAAGAGAGATATGTCATATGTTATGACAGTCTGTCAAGTCCCATACCACCACCTTGTTCTGTTCTTTAAGAAGGAATCACTAAATCTAATTCACATTCAAGGGAGAGGGACCGAAAAGGGAGCTGGTGGCAGAATGTGAGCATCTTTTATGACCACTACAGAGCTTATCTTAGGCACACACACAGTAACTGTGCTCCATGCATTGTCTTATTACAAATTGCCCTTTTCATTTACTAGAAAACCTCGGCAGCTTTCCATGTCCACATATATAGAATAGCGTCCCTCTGTTACACTCTGTGGCTGGCTTCACCCAGTTAGATCTAGAGACTTAAGTTTCCCTGTATTTCTAGCTGAAGCAGGTGTTTAAAACAAGGACTTTCCTGGATAAAGAGAGGCTGGAGGAACAATGGAGCCTCCTTAGTATGTGACTAGGGAGTTCTGTTTTGTAGCCTTTCTCCGTTTGGGGTTTGTTATCTGAAAATGCCTGGTCCCAGGAAAGAGGGGTGGGGTTGGCTCTTATGGGAATTGTTTAAGGAGAAAGAAAGACTGTAGAAGGATGTGGACGGGTCTGAGCCTCTTCGTGGCAGCACTAACATCAGTGAAACCCTCGTGCCCTGGAACCCAGGAGGCATGTGACCAGTGAATACCCACACTTCCTCTGCAGCCCAGAGCATCAGCCTTTTGGAAAGTCCACTCTGTGAAAGCTCAAGTGTAAGATGTATCATCGTCTTTTTCTAGCTAGACACTCTTGTGTAGGGTCAGGGTAGACATTCTTACACGGTATTCTCGCAGAGGATGACAGGACAAACCTCCCATGTGATGAGAGCTGGACTGGGGCACATTATCCAGGCAGAAGAAAAATAGCTCCTAGACAGTGGAGTGGTTCTTTAGTGAAGTGGAGAGAAAATATGTTAAGAATCTCATGCTGATGTGGGAAGACCGTGAGGTTTTTTTTTTTAGGGGAGGAAGCATACTGAGTTTATTGAATGTATTGGAAGGAATGTGGTACCTATCTCTAGAACTAACTTTGGGCCATGTGTGGAAGAAAACCAAGGGCTAAATCAGTCCATAAAAAAAAAAAATTAGGATGTTTTGATAAATATCACCAGGGCTGGGAGAGTCTTATTATTATTATTTTTTTAATTTAATTTTTCCCCCTGAGTCAGGGTTTCTCTGTTTAGCCCTGGCTGTCCTGGAACTCACTATGTAGACCAGGCTGGCCTAGAACTCAGAGATCCACTTGCCTCTGCCTCCCAAGTGCTGGGATTAAAGGTGTGCACCTGAATATATTTTAGTAGAAAAAAGTTTTCCTGGAGTTGGGTTTCAGTTTTTGGTCTTTTCCAAGGAAGCGACCTTCTGACCTTTCACCTTTTGCTTTATAATGCTCTTAACTTTTCTGGATTCTAATGAAGATTAAATAAATTCACACAGGGAAATACCAGACCCATACATCCACTAACACAGTTGCCCTCTCAGGACGGCCACCACCACTGGACTGTTGTCCATCTGACCACGCCCACTCAGCCCCCTACCACTGCTATCCCCAGAATTCACAAATCAAGGTTCCCATAGCTGCTGGTCTTCTCTGTCATAGATGCAGGAGACAAAATCTCTCTTTCAATGAGCAGGAGGGAGTAATCACAGCTTTACATTTCTCTCTCCTCTTGAAAACAGATCACCCTTCTTCGGAAGGAACATCTGGAAGGAACATCTGGCAGGAAAAGCGGTCTGGCTGTTTAGGCCCCGGGAGACAGGGGAAAGGTTGCCTGCATCCTTCTGCCTGGTTCTAAAATCACGTGTGGGATTTCGGGGCTTTGCAGAGGGGGTAGCACCTATCTATTCTGCTGTACAGTTTGGAGGGCTGTGTGCTTTCTGTCTGCTAGGAAGAAATTAGATCCCTTCTCTATTTGTTCCTCTTCTCTGAACCTCTGAATGAAAAGATTGCTGCCCGCCCCCCAAACCCTTAGACTGCTGGTGTCTATTCAAGTCAGCTCAGAGCTTTGCGGAGTGGCAGTATCGTAGCCGATGAGGTTTATCCTAGGCATGATTATTGCTAATTGAAAACTCAAGTCAGCTCAGGTAGTGGATATAAGGCAGGCGCACAGCCAGTGTGGAATCCTATCCTTCATGTCTCCAGCCAGAGTGTCTATCTCACTAATGAGCTCAGGGATCCCAAAAGCACCGCCTGCAGTCACAAGGGATGCTAATGTATCTTTCTTTCTAAAACAGACTTCCAGCTTTTGAATATTGCCATGACTTACATTACAGAGACTAATAAATCAAATAAGGAAAAGAAGCCATCCACAGCCGGCTCCCCGTGCTGATACAGTCAGCGTTATTTCTTTTTCTATGCCTGTTTATGGATTCTATTTTCCAGTAGGTAGGCAGCCATCTTCCATAATATAGTCTTTGGTGCATTTGCATGAAGTGATGAGCCAGCAGCTTTCTGTATGTTTTCAGTCCTTCCTGAGGCATGACTTTTCATAGCTCTCAAACTCTGTGCTGGCGGTAGCTGCACTTACTAGCTAATTGAACCAGTTTGCTGTTGGTGACCAGTGAGGTTGCTCATCGTTTTCCATGGTCACTAACAGTGTTGTGACTCACACGTAGGCCTGCCTAGTTTTCTTCATTGCTCCTCCTGAGGGCTAACACCTGACAAAGGGTTTTCTGGAAAGGCTGTACCCATCCATTTGAGCGACTGAAAGAATTCACATTGCTAGCTGGCCTTCATGGAGAGGATCTGTCATATGAAGGGTCTGGGGCTATCTTATGACTTTCAGGGTGTGGCCAAGGGGGCCTCTTGACACAGTTCTACATGATGGGCATCCAGGCATGGTTATTCATGCCTGGATTTAGGAAGCTAAAGGACTCCATTGTGTAGTTCCAGGTAGCCAAACAAAGTGAGGTCCCATAGAGAGACTGCGTGTGATAAAGGGATTAGCTGTTGAGAGGTCATTTGAAAAAATGACCACGGGAGCTGCTTGAAGCTCGTCCTCTCTCTCCTAACTGGATTTTGTTTCTGAGTGATATGTGGTTGTGGTGTATGCATTGGAGGGTAATTAGCTACTGATTACTGATTGTCCATTAGGACAATGGTCTGTTTGGCAATAAGCGCATGCTCTCAGCATCCTGAGAAACAACTCCCTTTCTGCTTTCTGTCCTGAGAGCTAGCCCCTGAGTCCAGCTTGCCCCAAATTCTCAAGTGACCTAGCCAAGGCCAATTAGAGTATCAGTGGCCAAGTCAGAAATAGAAGCCAGAGCTTCCTGTGACAAAGGATGTGCTGCTCTAAGGCAGCTGGGCTCCTGCTACTGGCCACATCACTCAAGTGTCCTTAGTTTTCCCATGAAAGCAGTGGGCGGGGGACCTGGTTCAAATACAGGGAAATAAGGAAAAGAAGCCATCCACAGTTGGCTCCTAGTGCTGGTATCTAATAGTCTGGGGTCGGGTCCTAAGTTTCTGCAGTCCTTACAAGTTCCCAA
>NW_022196904.1:167681526-167694125 GCF_008632895.1 Mastomys coucha | reverse complement strand
TTGTTGTTGTTTTGTTTTTGTTTTTGTTTTTGTTTTTTGTCTGGGATCGCTCTTGGTGCAGCAAGCAGCTAGAGAATCGCTCAGTAAACAGCTGAGTAAGTGACCTAGATAAAGACAGACTCATTGGCAAGTAGAGCGACATTCTTAAATGCCGATGACTGAAAAGGGTGTTCCCGATAGTTGTGAATCTTAAAGGTCACATCCTGTTTCTGCTAGAAACACCAGGACATGGGATCACTCAACTGGCCAGAAGGTTCTTCGGACACATTCTTAACAGTACAATTGGCTCCTTTATTGTACGGAAGAAGCCACAGCAAGGTAGCCAGAAAGAGGCTTTAATATTCCAAGGGCGCTTCCAGTGTTCCCCAGGATCCTAATTAATCACCTGGAGAAAGACCAAGGAGTCTGGGATGGGAGGAGCGCCTCACGCCACCGCAGCGTCCGCCCTCAGCACTTAATGGGGAAAGAAGTGAAACGGAGCCTGGACGTATGAGTAGAGGGCCTTGGCCTTCGAGGTGTCTGCATTACAGGCACGGCTTTCCCACTCCCAAGAAGAGGCAAAAGGCGTCAGCATTATTCAGGGACTGGGCAGGGAGCTTCAGTAGTTACTATTGACAGTTTTCAAGGCAAGGGGGTGGAGTTGAGGGGCGGTAGGTTGATTGGTGCCATGGAGGGATAAACACAGCAGGCTAAGCAGAGCCGGCCCTGTGGCCAGAGTTGGAGGGGCGAGCCTGCTTATTATTTCTTCAGACTTAGAACCAGGAAATGCTATCGTTAAAGCTGGACTATGAGTCATAGGGAAGGATGGAGAGGTTGGAGAACCTGGTGTTTTTAAAACTGCTCCCTGGATCTCCAAAGAGTCTATAGGAAGACGAGTCAGGGACCATTGCCAGTATCATGTGTAGAGGAATGTGGTCCTTCCTCCCGAGTTTTACATCTGGATTCTGAATATGTTGTATTTCTGTAGCAGGGCTTATACTTAAAAATCTTTTTGACAGCTCAGAGGAGGAATGTAACTTCTGAGAGATTTATAGCCAGCTTGTGACACAGCATAGAGGTACGTGCTCTGAGGGTGGGGATGATCACAGAGCTCTAGGTTAAACAGGACTTCAAATGCCCTCAACAACAGTGTCTTTTCCTTTAGGGCAGCCTATTCATTTCCCTCCATTTCACCCAAAGCCCAAGTCAGTGCCATTTATACCCTGATCCGGGAAGAGAACCAGCCTATGCTGCCTCAGAAAGATTATCTGTGTGGTGTGATATGTGTGACCCTCAGTCAACCCTTAATAGTTGCCCATTTAACTGGAATTCCCACAGTGGGTGGGACAAGTTTTCAGATGAATTTGTGTCAGTGCAATGTGAGTAATGGTGGACTGGATTCTGATTGTCCATTCCACTAAGGAGGAGCAACTTCACCAACACAGCCTCTGGTCATGTTCTAAGTGTGCTGTATAATATAGACCACAGGAGGTAAGGGGACTGGTCACCCAGTTTCTGGTTGTTTTCTTTGATAAGACCAAGTACAAAGGACTGCGAGGAGACACTTTCTGATTTAGTGGCAGAGTCTCTTTGTTTCCTTCCTTGTTCTTGTATTCGTGGTGGTCTCCACCAGACGGGGCTTATGCTCACCCAGTCCTGGGTCTGAGCTGCTGCAACATCAAAGCCTATCTACATCTCACCATTTTACTGTGGAGAAATCAACTGCTTATACATTATGCCAACTCACATCAAGGCTGTACTGGGCACTGTTTAAGACATCAATCTTCTAGAATTTTATTATTGTATCAGGCATGAAGCCTATCCTAACGGACATAGGTACTTTTGTGAAGAATAACACAAGAAGAGGTTACACTGGGTATTGTTAACTTTATACCACAACTTTTCTGTTCGCTTCATGATTCATCTCCAAGTCTACTCTGCTATTACAGAACCATGTGATTAAAGGATTCATATTGGAAGGTATGGATAAACGTATATCAAATAGACAATGGCTATAGATGAATTGACAAACATTTGTGAGTTATATTTCATTAAATGACAAAGAAAGTGAAATAAATGATGACCAAAAATAAATGTCATCTGGTGCATGTGACATTCATGATCAGTGGGGTCTGGAACGTCCCTAACCATCACCATTCACTCAGACCTTCGTTAGCATTATTTTCCTTAACAGGCTAAGGCTCTTCTTCTTAAACCTGAGTCCAGTCCTGTTTTTCAGGACAGTGTCTATCTGACTTAATGACAACAATGCGGTTGATATTCATCTCCTTTGCATTTTCCCCTGGCACCAGAAAACTAAAATAATTAGGAGTTCTAAAGTGGAAATAATTTTGTAAAAATTATAGTTAATTTTCCTTTCTAGCTGTTTTGTAAGCATAAAATCCCAACTCTGGTCATGTCACATTTGGTTTCCAGGTGAATTTTAAATTACTTACTCTCAGTTTAAGTTCCACTTTCATAAAACAAGATGGTTCTAATGATTGACTCAGCTTCTAAGTATTTGAAATATTTTTTTATAGCCCCACCCCTCTTGAGGTCAGAGGTCAACTTGCAGGCATTGGCTCTCTCCTATCATGTGGGCCCCGGGATCAAAATCAGGCCAACAGGCAGTTTTTGTGTTTAGTACCCTCTGAGCCTCTCCTAGCCCGGCTCTAAAGCATGTATTCTTCAGTGAATCCACTGTAGTTGGGGGAGGTCGCATGATGCAGAGCCTGACTTTTCCCAGCTAAAAGGACCTTGTGCTATCCTTAGCAGAAGGTGCTTGTGGCTAGGGGAGGGGCTGACAACCTTTTAATGGCAAATTATGTATTCTAGAATTCCACGAGAGATTTGGTGACAGTTTTGTTTCATATCTTGTTTGTTTACTTTTTTGACTTCTAGTATCCATGAGTAGAGATGAATAGCAGATGCCCAAATGGAAAACTTTACTAAATAACTTACAATTAAGGAAAATTGTATCTGCTACACTTGGAAGACATAGATTGGGAACTGGCTTTCAGCTTGATGCGTACGTGTAGTGTGGAGTTAGTCAGTCAGATGTCAAAAGCACAAGTCATCTTCAATGTCCCATGGCACAAAGTAGACATGGATAAAGCCAAGATTCTGGTCCCCTGCTGCTCACTGGTACCCTTCCCCCTTCCTGTCTGAGGATTCCATGAGCAGAGCCTGCCTCTCTTTAGCTATCTTGGGGTAGCATCCATGCCACTTGGCTCAGTGGGCTTTGTAGAGGCTTCCAATAGGAAGATGGGTTGAGGTAGTATAGGAACAGCTTAACTGCAGGAGGGGTTAATATGTGTGAGTGGTGCCTCTCTAGTTTTCCCATCACAGACAAGTGCTGTGCAGGCTGCACACCAGCTCTAAGAACTGACTGAGCCATGGACCATCAGTTTACCCTCATGGGAATGCTCATAAGGGCATGGAGGTGTGTCCTGGGAGCATGTAAAAGACTTGTGACCTGCTACTCTAGCTGGAGCAGTGATTTGGCCAAGGATAGGGCTCTCTCTTCTATGGTTCAGATACCATGTTAGAAACAAATGTGCGAAAGAGACTCGGATCATGCATTATGTCTGAGCTCATGGTCCTTCTCTCAGTGTTTAAGCTGTGTTATAGAACTCAAGGATGTCTCTGGGTAGGTGAGGACAGAGGGAAGGTTGGGACATTCACTCTGCTGATTTACTGCAATATTTAAATATTGGAATTCTATGAACAGATATTCTAAACTTTCAAATTCTATTTATATGCATGTTTATGTATGTACTTGTATGCAAACATATTCACACACATATACATGTGTGGAGGCTAGAGGTCAACATGAGGGACTCTGTTCTCTTCTTCCACTATGTAGGTCTTGGGGTTTGAACTCAGGTCATCAGGATTGGTGGCAAGAGTCTTTTTAGCTGCTGAACCACCATGCCTCCATTGGAAAGGTATTGTAACCATGGTTTCTATGACTAGAAATGCTTGATGTCTCTTGACCTACCTGAACTTCAGTTACTTTTCTTAGTGCTATGACAGAATAACACCTGTCAAGACATTAAATGGAGGAAAGGTTTATCACAAATCTAAAGTTTGAGAACATTTATTCCACCATTGCAGGGCAGCATGGTGGACGAAACCAGAGGCTAACTGATCACCTGCATCCCCAGTCAGGACACAGAGGGCAAATGGGAAGTGGAGACGGGCTACAAAATCTGAAAGCCTGCTCCCAGTGATTCACTTCCTCCCAGCAAGGTTCCACCTACTAAAAGATGCACAGTTTTTCAAACAAGTGCTGACAGCTGGGGACCAAGTATTGAAACGTGTGAGCCTATGGGGCCATTTCACGCTTAAAACACAGCAATGTTCCCAATGACTAATGTCAATCAGTGCCATTATTTTTAACTCCATTAAATGTGATCTCACAGCCCTCCTAAGTAATCTGGGATTAGAGAATGTGCTTTATAGAAGACTGGAATTCCTGGTGTGTGTGTGTGTATGTGTGTGTGTGTGTGTGTGCCTGCACAGTTGAAGTGTGTTCTAGAAATCTCCAAAATCTTAAGTAGAACAAGAGGTAGTTGATGCTAAGGCCAGCCCTGAGTGAAGACAGTGTCTTCCCTGTCACCAGCTGCCCCACTGCCACCCTGTGCTTCAGCTGCTGCTCCTCACCCTGGACACCCTTTGAGGTCAAGGCCCTTTCTTTCACAACTGCAGTTCAGTGTTGGGAGATGACATTCCCCATTTTTGAATAGTCAAAGTGCATTATTAGGATGGAATGTAAATACAGATCCATCTTCATCTATTTTTTTAAAAAAGACTTTTACTCCGGGTACTACTCCACAGTCCCCTTTCTCATGAGGCAAGTCCCTCCTTGAACCATTGAAATGTTTTCCTAAAGTTGGACCACGGTTGGGACTATTTACTTTTATTCTTCCACCCTGGGAGTAAGGGCAGATTTGTGGTCTCATCTCTGAGAAGGATGCGTTTGCAAACTGCTTCTTTCTCTCTCCTGGCTGCATTTTTCTAGGAGTCTGTGTATAAAGTGGGAGGGATGAAGGGAGCTTTGGTAAGACCTGGAGAGACACTCCCAAGGCCCTCCAGTTTTCTGGAGGAACCACTCAATTGATTTTTAAGTCTGCTGCAAGGTGGTTTGCTCTGTTAGTGTTCTACCACTATGACAAAATACTTGAGGAATGTACAGGAAGAGAGACTTATTTGAGTTCCTATTTCAGAGGTTTCAGTCCACGGTCACGCGGGTCCATTGTTCTGAGGAAGGGCGTCATGGTGGGAGGGTGTGGTGGAGCAAAGCCATTCACTCCTTCAGGGTAGTCAGGAAAGGAGGGCAGCTAGAGACCAAGTATAGCCTCTAAGGACATACCTCAGTGACTTACTTCAGCTGGCGTCACCTCCTACGGCTTCCAGCACCTCTCAATTGTCCATAAATCTCTGAACCCTTCAAGGAATCAATCCATTAATGAGATTAGAGCCCCTCTGGTTAAATTACCTGCTGAAAAGTCCCCTCTGAACATGATTGCTCTGGGGTCCAAGCTTTCAGTGTTGAGGATAACATCAGATCCAAACCTCTGGGCACGATAGAGGCTGGCATCTATCTATTGTACCACTCCACTTCACCAGCTACTCCCTGACAAACCAGATCCAAACAGGCATTAACAGTCAGCGGTGACTCACTGGGTCAGAGCTTGGGCACTCTCGCCTTTCTGCCATTCATTCTGCTTAGAACTTCCTTGTTTTCAGACTGGGACTCTTCCTACAGCTTTTCTCGTCCAGAAATGATTTACCCGCCACCTCCCCTTCTATGTTCCCCTAGCCCCCAGGGGCTCAGAAACCCTCCTTCCCTCCCTTGCCCTTCCGACATACTTAAACTGAAAGTTACTAAGCGAGGTCCTCTTGCTCACCTTCCAGCCCCATTCTTTGCCTGGGTTGGGTGCATTGCACTTCTGTGACTGACCAGGCATGTCAGCTGCCTGGTGAACTGCTTCTGTACCCTGGATCGTCAGTTTTGGGCTTTGTGTATGGACTCTCCTCAGTAGAAGAGGCATGGTATTATGTCTTTGCCTTCTGTTTATTGTGAAGCTTACATGGGCTAACTCGCCCTTGCCATATAAAAGGTCAGCTGTTCATTCTATACATACTTATTGTGTGTCAGTCCCTGAAGTTCTTATGCCACACAGACCAAGTTATTGCCTTTCTATTTTAATGAGGAAGAAACACAGTAAAATATAAATAAATCCTAACACCATCATGCACAGTGTCTGTCCATCACTGTTCTAAGTACTTTAATGGGTTTCTAGATCTTTCCTTTCACAAAAACCCTCTGAGTTATACACAGTCATTGCCCACAGTCATTGCCGGCTTACTGCTATGGAATGAAACAATGTTTCACTCCAAATCCAACAGCTAAAATGTGGTGCTGTGAGGACCGCCCTGACAATGTCAGATGGAACAAAGCCCAGAGGGAGGAAAGGAAGCCAGGGCTCCTAACGCAGGGGCAACAGAGGTTGAAGGGCCCTGAGAAGGTCACTGGAGTTGAGGGAGGTCATGGGAGGAGGAGGAGCAGCAAAAGCAGACTCTTGCTTGAGGCAGGAATGAGATAGATCATAGGAAGCAGCATAAATGAGAGCCTAGTGAGGACACTGACCGTGAAAGGTTGCAAGATGAATCTGAATAGCTATGGATGCTGATTATTATAAATGCGGTCTGTTCTGGCCATTATTAACACACAGCTAGCTCTTCTCACCAGCCTGGGAGGCCAGGATTGTTTCTTGTTCAGACTTGTATGCATTTGCTAGGAAACGGCCTGCGTCTTTTAAAGATTCTGGTTATTCTCAAGAAACCTGATCTTGCAGCCTGAAGAGACCAAGCCATGCTAGCATGCAGTTCTTTCTGGGACAAAGTTAACCCACAGCCTTTACCCAGACTTAACAGCTTCTAACTTATGCTGCCTGGCTCTTCCATACTCTTTGATATGTGTGCTTTGTTTTATACACACACACACACACACACACACACACACACACATATGTATATGTATGTATATAAAGTCCAGTGATGAGAAATTTCCAGCTGGCTCAGTCCCTGACTTCTAAAGATCTGATATTCTCTTTGTTCTTGGGACTGCTCATAGGCTTGGTCCCAGGGATTTTTTTCTACAGCATCTCCTCTGCCTATACCCTTCTCTCTTTGACAGCTCTGTGCACCATGCAAACCTTGAACTTACAGAGATTATCTTGCCTCTGCCTCTGGAGTGCTGGAATTAAAGACATGTTAACAAAGCTCCTCTCCATGCCTTCCTTTTAAAGCACTCATCATGTTCGACTCTCACGTATGTTCTGTGACTTTCTGTCTAGGGCTCTCTCGCCTACCTTGAGGCCTGATAATGGCCGTGAGGCCCTTTCTTCTAATCACCTGCCTTTCCTGGAGGGGAATTGTGCTTTTCGTCCCTAGACCAACTACTGCGGCTTATTTCTAATGTTATTATATTTAATATGACTCCATTCTATGGCTTTGTTAGTAGATATTTAATCTTCTTGTTGCTTTGGAGTTAGAATTTCAATTTAATTGGACAAACCTTGGGCTGTGGCGAACCAGCTTTTCAGCCTGCCTCTGCCACTTATTAGCACCTGTGGGTAGCTGGTGTTTGTTCTTTGAATCTGTTCCCACATCTGTCAACTACAGAGAGGAACATTCCCTTCAAAGAGGGTTGTCAGCATTATGGGAAATAACGCATATAAAATAGCACAGCAGACATTGCCATATGTGTGTATGTGTGTGTGTGTGTGTGTGTGTGTGTGTGTACTTTGTCTTTGTAATCTTTCTAACACTGATTTCTTGCCCTTATGGCTGTATAAACTGACAACGTGAACACTCTACCATATGATTAAGGGAAAGATTTTTTTTTATTAGATATTTTCTTTACATTTCAAATGTTATCCCCTTTCCTGGTTTCTCCTCAGAAAACCCCCTATGCCCTCCCCAACCCCCCTGCTCACCTACCCACCCACTCCTGCTTCCTGGCCCTGGCATTCCTAAGGGGAAGATTTTTACTGTAGATGAGAGAGAGAGAGAAGAGCCAGAGGCATCTGGCAGTGTCCAGAGCAGAGAGAGAGAGAGATAGACCGAAGTGGGTCAGTGGACAGGACCTGGCCATGAGAAAAGCAGGAGCAGAGAGAAAGAGAGAGATAGACCGAACTGGGCCAGCAGACGGGACTTGGCCATGAGAAAAGCAGGAGCAGAGAGAGAGAGAGAGAGAGAGAGAGAGAGAGAGAGAGAGAGAGAGAGACCAAACGAGACCAGCGGACGGGACCTGGCCATGAGAAAAGCAGAGAGAGAAAGAGATAGACCGAACGGGGCCAGCGGACTGGACCTGGCCATGAGAAAAGCAGGAGCAGAGAGAGGGCAGGGAGAGAGGGAGAGCGTGAGATAGAGAACGTATGGGAAGTTGCAGGATTATAAGGAGAATGAGCAGCTGGTGTGGGAGTGTGTGTGTGTGTGTGTGTGTGTGTGTGTTTGTGTGTTTGTATGTCTGAGGTGGAGGGAGTTTAAAGTAGTGGAGGAGGTAAGAAGGGCTAGTATGTTAGCATAGACTGTGAAATGTCTAACAGCCACTTGTGATACTGAGGGAGACTAGAGGCTAGCCTGTGCTTAGGTATGCTACTAGGCACCACAGTTAATCATTTATCCCTTCTGTCTTTTGGATAATAGAATTTCCTTTGGGCTCCACATAGACCTATCCACCAATAACTTCCCAGAAAATTTTATTTCCATTTCCCAATTTTTTTAGGTGGTGTCTGCAGACAAAATGCCCTCCAACTATGTCTAGGCCCCATGAAAGCTTAGATTAACAGGCCCATGACCTGTCGACACTTTTAGATTCCTTTGCAGGGAATAACCTTGTTAATGAGCCATGATTACAGTATATTGGCACTCAGGGGAGACATCATTCTCAGCTCATAGGTACAATCCTTTCAGGGGTGTGTGTGTGTGTGTGTGTGTGTGTGTGTGTGTGTGTTTTACACCCCCACAACCTCCACCCCAGTAGATTTTTCTGACAACTCAACACACCCTAGAGTCATATGGGCAGAAAGAACCTCATTTGAAGAATTATCTCCCCAAATTAGCCCATGGGAATATCTATGAGAGGCTGTCTTGAATGATCATTGCTATGGGAGGGCCCGGCCCACTCTGGGAGGCACCGTCCCTAGGCAGGTGGTCCTGGGCTGTATAAGAAAGCTGAGAACAAGCCAGTAAGCAGCATTTCTTCATAGTTTCTGCTTGAGGTTAGTTCCTGTCCTGAAAAATTTCTTTAATTTTTTGAGATTATAATATAATTACATCATTTCCCCCTTCCCTTTCCTCCCCCAAGACCACCCATATACCATTCCTTGCTCTCTTTCAAATTTATGACCCTTTTTTTAAAAAAATTAATTGTTATTACACATATACACACAGTACTAAATACATGAGTCTAGCCTGTCCAGCCTGTATTGTGTGTTTTCATGGCTGACCATTTGGCATTGGATAAGTGAGTGATGGCTTTGCCTTGGGAGATTATTCTTCCCACTCTTAGCATCCTTTAGTTGCCTGTGGTTCTGTGTGTAGAGTTGAGGCCCCCTGGGCTTCCCACTATAGCATGTCTCACATGTAGTGGTCATGTTGATGAAGCTTTATGGGTGTAGCACCTCACGTTCCTAGGAAATATAATCTCACAGCAGACTCCATGTTACTTTGGCTCTTAGAATCTTTTTGCCCCCATTTTCTGAAAGGACCCCACTAAGTGTAGTAGGTATTGTGTTATAGATGGGGCCTAGGCTCCACAACTGTGCATTTTGACTGGTTGTGGCTTTCTGTAATGGCCTCCATCTGTTGCAAAGACACATTTCTTTGATGATTAGGGAAGACAATTCTTATCTGTGGTTATAAGGACAAATATTTAGAATGTACTTAAGGGTTGTGCTGGCTTAGTAAAGTGGCGGTTGTCGGTTCTCCTCCGAGATCAATGACTTCACTAGGCTTGGCTAGTTGGCTAAGTTTCCAGTACTAGGAATGGTTGCTCTTTTGTTGAGCAGGTCTTACGTCCAATAAGAGGGATGTTGGTTACTGCCAAGGTATGTGCTCCACATATCATGCCACGTTGGTGGTTCATAGATATCATAGTTGGGTGGGACCGTAGCTGCCCCCACTGCTTTGGAATCTTGCATTGTGACTTCTGGTACCATCAAAGCTAGTCCTCAGGTCAGTTCCAGCTCTGAGGCTTCTGGGTCCTGTGTCTGAAGTGCATAGTGTCTTCAGCAATAGGGTCTTACCTTCCTCCTCTTGGGGAAGGGGCACCCAAGGGCACTAGCAATAGTTTGTAATGTTTTGGGAGCCTTCTCAACAACTTACTCAAACTGCTTTATAATAGCAACTGAAACCAAACTAGAACACTGGTCCACTTGAGACCACAGGGAAATCAGTAGAACCCATCAATCAAAGGAGAGCTGGACTACAGCTTTTCCTGCGCTCAGAGGGAGCCCATTGAAGCATGCAGTGTGATCTGATGTTATTGGGATCCCTCTGATAGATGGAATTATTGTTTTAATTCTTGGTTAGAGCTTCAGTGATGGCCTTACCAGGATACTCTCTAATGGGAGGCTCCCTAATTCTTTCACACTGGTCAGTAGTATTGTTTGGATATGAGATTTTCTCTAACATCCCACATGTTAAAGGTTTGGTCTGTATGGTGACATTATTAGGAGCTGGCAGAATGTTGAAGATGTGGGGCTTAGTGGAAGGTCTTTGGGTCGTTGGGGGTGCATCCTTGAGAGGGAGAAGACGACTCAGGCCACTTTCAATTCTTTAGCTATGGGAGGACTGGTTTTGCTCTGTCAAAGTTCTTGCCTTGGTACACTACTTTGGCACACACCCAAAAGCAATGGGACCAGTTGGTCATGAACTGAAACCTCCAAAACCTTCAGTCCAGATAAGTGTTTTCTCTCCACAAGCTGGTTATCTGTGGTATTTGTTATGGCAATATTAAGTTAACCAATGAGCCTACTTCTAACCTCCAAAGGATCTTGGGCATTTTTTTTAGCTCATGGCCTAAATCCTTGCCTGTTCCTTCTTAGCCTTAGTGATGAATCATTCGGAGCACATGATACCCCTTCCCACTCTCTTATCCCCCAGCTAAACTTTGTTACCCTGTGAGGAATTTCAGCATGCATGTGAAATGCAGAAATGCAATTTGCAGGAATGCTTCAGGTCTCAGAGCCCAGGTTGGCTAGGTTACAAGCATTCCATTCATTTGCAAGCCTGGCCAGTAAGTTTGCCTGCCACTAGCACTGGAGAGAAACTGAGGCCAGTTCCTCTGCAGCCACTGACTCCTTCTCCTGGATCCACACTTGGGAAGCATGGGAGACGCTCAGAGCCAGGGACAAATGTCATTGGTGGCCAGGCTTTCTCTCATTTGCCTGCAAAAATGTGTCTTTCCTTTGGAGCATTCTTTGACTTCTCTTTCCCATTAAAAACAACAGTATTCCTGTTTTTATAAAAATAGGGAAAGCCACAGTATTAATTGACCCTGAGTACTTAGCTGGCCACAAAGAGGTTGCCCTGTAAATATCTGGAAGGCTGAAGTTTTGTTGAACTCACTGAGCTATTTACTTCTCAGAGATGCAGCCCAGGCTTTCTTATGACCATCGACCTCATGGCAGACACATTCAGCCTCACTAGTAATTCTGTGGAGAGGTAGGGGACTGCTCTCCATCATCCTTCCAAAGGAGATAAAAGCTAGACTCCGATTTGACCAAAGCTTTGACCAAATCTGTGGCCAGATCTGTCACCTGTGAGATTAATTGTAACAGGAAGAGTGGCCTTTGACAGTGTCCCGTACTAGCTGGCCCTTCTGCCATTGTAACTGTGGGCCTGGGATATTGGCAATTGTTACGTTTACCAAGCAGACCAATATAGAAAGCTCTGGTTTTGAGGCCGCAGGGGGGCTTATGACTTGCTTAACTTTACATCCCCTCTGTCTAGTCCTGAAGGACAGGCAGTGTTCAGTAAACATTTGCTCAATCAATGAGTCAATCAAAATTAGTAAAATATGTGCAGAAACCCGGAGGGATTTCAGAGAGAAACATTATCGGACTTCCCCTCTGCCTTTGAAGGATGGACATGAGAGGACCGTGTAATAAGTTTAGAAAACCTAAAACCATCACAACTTGAGGTTAGTGCTCACCCTCTGAGAGGGTGGACTCAGCTGGCTGCCTTGGGTCATGAAGAATCACTGTCTTACACAAGCAAATATAAGCCTGGGAGACAATGATAATGGAGAATTCTTTTATTTCAGGGCGTAGTAGCTGCTCCTTCTTCCCTGGATAGGCAGAATCATGAAGTTTCATAGTCCTTACTGGGTCAGTCGCCCCCATAGCCTCTGTGACACAGAGGTAACAAGCAGCATTTCTTACATCCCAGGTTCGTTATCAGAATTTACTCTGAAGACACACCTTGCAATTATCCAGGAGGAAGATGGTGTAGGGAGCTGCTTGGATACAATCGTCTGCTGCGGCCGCTTAGACGATTGTATCCAAGATGGCGGATGTCTGTCAGACACAGGCTGTTTTTATACG
>NW_022196904.1:167672306-167677306 GCF_008632895.1 Mastomys coucha | reverse complement strand
CTGCTTCAGCTTCCAGGGGGTTCAAATTGCAGGAACACATCATTATGTCCCAGCTTCTGGAATTTATTAGTTTTTATTTTGTGTGGTGGCTTAAACAAGAATGGCCCCCATGGGCCTGTATATCTGAATGCTTAGTTACCAGGGAGAAGAATTATTTATTAGGATTAGGATTAGGAAGTGTGACCTTATTGGAGAAAGTGTGTCATTAGAGGTGGGCTTTGAGGTTTCAAAAGCCCAGACCAGACCCAGACTCTGTCGGCTGCTTTCAGATCAGGACGTAGCTCTTAGCTAATGCTCCCGCACTGTGCCTGCCTGTGTGCTGCCATGCTTAATCGCCGCTATGATGATGATGGACTAAACTACAAGCAAGAGGTCAATTAAATACACTCTTCTATAAGAATTGCCTTGATCATGGTGTCTCTTCCCTGCAACAGAACAGTCCCTAAGACAGTGTATGAGAGTTTGCCTACATATATGTATCTGCAACATGTGCATGCAGTGTCTGTGGAGGCCAGAAGACGGTGTCAGATCCCCTGGAACTGGAGTTAGAGATGGTTGTAAGACACTGTGTGGATCCATTGGAAGAACAACTCTCTAACATCCAGGTTCTACAAACAAACAACAAACAAACAAATAAACAAACAAATAACAAAAACCACCAGTGAAATTACATGTATAGTCAGAATCAACTAGAAAGATGTCAACTAGTTAAGCTGGACACTTAGGTATTCACTAGATGCTAGCACAGACTAGTGAAGAACCCGTGGGTGTCGCCCATAACTACAGAGTTGAGCAGACGAAGTTCTCATTCAGCAGAGTGGAAAGCTGTCGGGGTTTCCTGACGATTGCTTCTCTTTTTTAAATTATAAAGAGAAAGCACTCAGGGTCCTCAGATACAAATTACTGTTTATGCTGGTTCCAAAACAATGTTGATAGCACTTTCTGTCTTAAAAGGATGAAGCTTAGGCAGTTCTCCATCTGTGGGTCACAACCCCCTTGGGGTGTGTGAGTGTGTGTGAAACAACTCTTTCACAAGAGTTGTCTAAGACCATCTGCATATCAAACATTACATCACAATTCATAATGGTAGCAGAATTACAATTATGTAGCAGCAATAAAAGTAATTTTTATGGTGGGGGGGTCACCACATCATGAGGAACTGTATTAAAGGGTTGTGGTATTAAGAAGGTTGAGAGCCACTGCTTTAGACAAAAGAAACTCTAGTCTGGCCTCTCAGGTGGCCTCCCTCTCTACCTCAACTAATTCGGTCCAGCCTCTGCCCTCAGTGAGTGAGATTCAGAGGAGAATGTGGTGCCAGGGAATAGACACCAACGGAACGCTGTGCTTGTGTGGAAATTGCTTTAGAAACATCTATGTCCACCCTTCACTTTATGGAAGAGGAGATGAGGCCCAGGAAGGTTAAGTTTGCATGAGAGTATGAGATACAAAGAGAAAATTTCGGAGTGGTACTGGAGCCCAGGTTTCTGCCCCCTATGCTCCAGGACACTCCTTGCTTCTCCTTTGCCACCAGAGCTGCTATCAGATTGCCAGGCCCTGAACTTGGTCCACACCCTCAGAATATAGTTCACACCCTGGAAATCCAAATGGGGGCTGAGGACATCCCAGCAGCAGACTGCACAGCAGCACAGCCTGGGTACAGCAGAACACATTTGACCACATATGCAAGCTAGTGAGGTGTGAAGGTGGCTGTGAGGGGAAACCACACAGAAGCAAACTCATGTTTGGCAGGCTGAATTCATGAGTGGGCACAGCACCAGTATGAATTGCCTTCTGAATAAAATGATTTGGGATGGATGAAATATCTGTGTGTATACGTACATGTCTGTGTTAGTGTACATAGATGAAGATTACATGTGTCATGTGACTTTTCCTAGGGATATGTGGAGTATCATCTATTCACTTCACATAGGGCACATACAGACCAAGGGAATGATTCCATTCAAATCCAGCAGGGTGGACCGATGAGTTTATTGGATGTATTTATAGGGACATGGATAAGGGTTACTAATAGGGAGTATTGGTGATTCGTGTGGATGGAAGGTCCCAGAAGTAAACTTCACCTCTCTTGAAGTGTCTACAAGGCTGAATGACTGACTAGGACTTTGTGGTTGTGGAGCGTTAGAATGCTGCTGACCCAGCTGAAGTATCTCCATCTTTAGTACCTTTGGAATCCATTCACCCTACCTTTGTGTTTAACATAATAACTTATGACCATCACAACCTTGAACTGGGTTGAAGGGATCTTGTTAGGATGCATGCTGGAGCTCAGCTTACTCTCTCCTTCTTACTCAGTAACCCCAGCCTAGGGGATGGTGCCGCTCACATCGAGGGTGGCTTGTCTCTCCTCAGTTAAACATTTCTCTGAGACACACCAAGCTATGTGATTGAACCCACATCAAGTTGACAATGAAAATGTCACTGGGCTACTGTCTGTTTGCCTGTGCATTTCCTATTCTCTTCCCCTCCCCCACCATTGCCTCTTTTGACAAACCAGTTATTCTGCATCCTTAGTCAAGCCTAGTTAAAGTAAAGACTTAGTTATAAGATTTGAGACTTTAGAAAAACTCGTTATGTAAGGAACTGATCTTAGGCCTGACAAAAATGCATATATTAAAATTAAAATGATAATTTGTTTATTTTGTGAAGATTTGTGTTGATTTTTATTTGTGTGTGTGTGTGTGTGTGTGTGTGTGTGTGTGTGTGTGTGTGTGTGCATATGTATATGCATGAATGTGTGATTACCTGCCACACTTGTGTGGGTGCCAGAGGAGGCTAGGGGAGGGCATTTGATATCTTAGAGCTGGAGTTACAGGCAGTTGTGAATTGCCTGATGTTGGTGCTGGAAAACCAACTTGGGTCCTCTGGAAGAACAGCGAGAAGGGACAATTCAGTAAAAGTGCTTGTTGCTCTCTCTCTCTCTCTCTCTCTCTCTCTCTCTCTCTCTCTTTCTCTCTCTCTCTCTCAGTTTTGAGACAAGGATTCTCTGTGTGTATCCCTGACTGTCCTAGAACTCACTCGGTAGGCCAGGCTGGTCTCGAACTCAGAAATCAGCCTGCCTATGCCTCCCAAGTGCTGGGATTAAAGGCGTGTGCCACCACAACCCGGCCAGTGCTTGTTGTTCTTCCACAGGATCTGAGTTTGCTTACTAAGGTGGCTCACAACCATCTGTGACTCCAGTTACAAGGAATCTGATGCTTTCTGTTCTCCTTAGGCACACAGTACATATACATACATGTACCAAACACCTTTACACATAAGATAAAAATAAGCATTTTTAAAAGGAGGGAAAAAAAACCTCTCTTCGCTGAGCTGTGTCTTCTAAAATGTTCACTTTGAGCTTTCTGGTGGAGTAACTGTGATATAAATGATGTTGGCAAGCTGTCTTGTGCTGCTTGTGCTTATTGAGAAATGACTGCAAAGAGCAGATGAGCTTTCTTGGCTCAGATGCAAGTATGTTTGTCTCAGTGTCCTGTGTTTTGTGAGGCAGGCTTGCCCCTTGCCTCTGTGACAGGGAGAAAGACGTGCAAAGAGGGGGTCTTATAAACCTTGCATCCCTGAAAGTGGCTGCATGTAATCCCTTCCCAGCAGAAGTCATTGACTATCTCATGGAATAAGAGTACCTGCAGCACAATTGGAAGGCACACCCATTCATCCATGGAGGATGCTCAGTTTTGCCTGGATGCTGCCAATAAGAAGCCCCAGCAAGACTATTTTCAGCAGGAATCCCCCAGGTTTGATGACATCGTTCTGCTCTCTGTCCCAGGTGGGTGACTCCAGTTGGGTTTTTGCTGGATGTTGTAAGTGCTTGATTTGATTACGCTAGCTCTTCATCTGCCTAATTCTGTCAGCTGTTTAAAATATTCTGCCTGCTTATATTTAATAATCTCACATCAGTGAGCATTGTTATACAATGGTATAACAATGGTCTATATTTGACATTTTTAATTTTTTTGAAACTATAGCAAAAAACAAACAACTACCACCCCCCGAAACCAAAAAAGAAAAAAAAAACCCAGAAACCAAAAACAAAACCAAACTCTCCACTCCAGGTTTATGAAACAAATAACTAACTTCTTATATTTAAAAGAAAACTAAATCATTAAGATATAATCTTGTTAGATGCTCATAAAATGTCTACACTGATTTTTAAGAGTCCTTAGGCCACAAAGATGGGAATACCAAAGAGGAAACAGGAACCAAAGAACACCTATCCAACAAAGACAAAGTCAGAAATCAGGACCTAGACCTATAATTATCCCAAATCTAGATGCCTAAAGGGCAGCGTACAACATTATCAACAATAGCCAGGGTGGTATGGCACTAGCCCAGCCTAGCAGCAAAACCTGAATATTCCAGTGCAGCTGAAGCACAAGAAAATGACCTTAAAATCAACTTTATGATGATCATAGAGACCCTTAAAGAGAAAAATGGAAAAAAAAATCCCTTATAGAAATAGAGAAAAGACAAAAATTAGAGGAAATCAGTAAATCTCCTAAAGAAAGGAAAGGAAAAAAAAACAGTTGAAAGAAATTAATAAAACTGTTCAAGACCTGAAAATGGAACTAGAAGCAATAAAGAAAACATAAACTGAAGGAATTCTAGGAATGGGAAATTTGTAAGTGAACAGGAACTACAAACATAAGCATCATCAACAAGAATATGAGACATGGGCTTCCTTCCGGTCTGTCTGGGCTGGGGTCCAGGGCAGACCTTGGGTACAAGCTCTGCAGCCAGTCCCACAACACCCAGAAGAAGCTCCACTCCCAGGCCCTCTGACACACCCAGGATCAGAGGTGAGCAGGAACCAACATCTGTCCCAACACTGGGAGTAACTGGGACCAGCGGGACCAGGCACACAGGAACTCCACCCGCCCAGTGACTCGGGTTCCTTCTGGTCTGTCTGGGTTGGGGACAGGCCCAGGATCCCAGGATCCCAGAATCACAGGATCACAGAGTCAGCTTGATTCTGAGGAGTTCTG
>NW_022196904.1:167663536-167669816 GCF_008632895.1 Mastomys coucha | reverse complement strand
TAGACGAGCATCTACATAAGACTGTTAAATTGATTGTTGTTTTATATCAAACAACTTTTATGATACTTGTTTTTATTGTTATAATATTTTATAAATTTTAAGGAATATGACAAAAAAAGAAAAAGTTGAAGATAAAGAATGAAATATGTTTATTTGGTTTTGATAGTAGTCTCAACCGAAATATTTTAGAAATAGAGAATGAAGCTATTCAACTTCTAAAATAATTTTTAATTTTTAATTATAATATAATTAGACCATTTTCTTTCCCTTTCCTCCAACTCCTCTTTTGTAACCCCATGTTCTCTCTCAAAGCCATGGCTTCTTACTTAATTGAACCCTAGAACCAGGCACAAGAAACCTTTCCTCTTAAATGGTTTGTCATGCTAGTTCAAGTGACTCCCCAAACAATATAGATTGTTATATCAATGTAGTCCTTGGAAATATTTCAGCTCTAGCTTCCATATTTCCAGAAAATACTATGAAATCAGTAGATAGAGGGAAACACTTGAACAATCCTACTCAGCTATGACAACTATGCGCCATTACAACTACCAATATCTCAAAATATACATGAACATGTAATAAGCAGCTCTTACAGGTTGGTGATAACAAGCAGCCTTCTAATTAGACTTCATGTACACTCTGCATGTAAAACAATCATTCCTGGTTCTTATAAAGTATAATAAAGTAGAAAAGACCAAGCTGAGAAAAAAAAAACAAAAAACAGATACACTGAATCTGAAAGAAAAGAAAGTGGGGAAAAATCTTGAACGCATTGGCACAGGAGACAACTTCCTGAACAGAACATGAATAACTCAGGATTTATATCAACAATTAATAAATGTCAGGACCTCATCAAACTGAAAAGCTTCTGTAAGGCAGAGAACATTGTCAATAGGGCAAAATAGCAGCCTACAGAATGGAAAAAGATTATTTATTTATTTTTTATTATTTTATGTATATGAGTACATCATTGCTCTCTTCAGACACACCAGAAGAAGGCATCAGATCCCATTACAGATGTCTGTGAGCCACCATGTGGTTATTAGGAATTGAACGCAGAACCTCTGGAAGAGCTCTTAACCACTGAGCTATCTCTCCAGCCCGAGAAAAGATTTTCACCAACTCCACATCTGACAGAGGGCTGATATCAAAAATATATAAAGAACTCAAGAAACCAAATATGAACAAACAGTAATCCAATTTAAAAATGGGGTACAGATCTAACCAGAGAATTCTCAACAGAGAGATCTCAAATGACTAAGAAGCACTTAAAGAAATAAATATTCAACATCCTTAGCCATTAAGGAAATGCAAATCAAAACAACTCTGAGATTCCATCTTACACCTCTTGGAATGGCTAAGATCAAAAACACTCCTCAACTGTTGGTGGGAGTGCAAACTTATACAGCTACTTTGGAAGTCAATATGAGGGTTTTTGAGAAAATGGGAATCAATCTACCTCAAGATCCAGCTTTACCACTCCTGGGCGTATACCCAAAGGATACTCCATCCTTTCACAAGGGCACTTGCTCAACCATGTTTATAGTATTTTTATTCATAACAACCCCAAACTGGAAATAATGTAAATGTCCCTCAACAGAAGAATGGATAGAGAAAATGTGGTGCATTTACACCAGGTCATTATTCATGCAATGGCAAAATAAAGTTGCAGGATTTCAGCATTGGTTCATTGTTCCTAGATAGTACATTGTTATAAAAAACATTCTGAGATCAGAAATGTCAAGACGTAATTTTGCATTGAAGCAAATCCTAAAGTTATTAAGGCAAACCCAGAGTTGTCTACAAAAGACAATGTTGGATGTAGAGACTCTGTGTCCAATATTTATGCTTATTCAGAAGGTGATCTTTATATATTTATACCACACAACATGTATATAATTAGCTGTATAAATAAGTCTATGGCAGGCATAATATGATAAAATGCCATTCAAAATTTTGTTGTCCTTCTCAGACAGGTTATATTTTTATCAACACTGAACGTGTAAATGCTGTGAGTCAGGCCCGCTGTCAATGCTTCTATCCAAGCTGAAGCACCGACTTCTCATTCAATGTCTTCATTTTTATTACATTTTCTTATCTATGTATGTGCATATGTGTATGTGATAGTTCACATGTGGAGGCCAGGAGATAACCTGGGGAATCCCTGCTATCCCTCCACTGTGTTGGTCCTGCAAGGGCTCAGACCAGGTGTGACTCACCAGCTCTTCTCTTTCTTCCTCAGGTCCTCAAAAGAGGAGTTGCTGGCTCCTCCAGTTCTTCGTAGGAGCAAATATACCTTATATACAACACTAGATTACAGGGCTAACATGAAGATATTTTGGTTCCCTGTGTGTTTCTCTTGCTTCTTCTGCCTTTTGGGCTGCCCAAGGTCACCAGAAACACTTGCTGAAATGTCATGGTCTCTAACTCTCAGATTCTTGTTAGAGCAAGGGCTTAAGAAATATGCACAAGAGCCTCCTTTAACTGATTAATTTTGTTGCTTGACAATTTCATACATGTATATAATATTCTGATTACACTCTGCGCCCCCAGCCCCGCCCTCTCTCATCTCCTCCTGCTTTATCAAGCTTGCCTCATCCCTAACCAGTCCCTTTCCCAGGCTCATGACTTTGGGTTTGTTTTATTACTCACTAGTTTAAATCCAAGTAATAGTGAAACCTGTCTAGGGCTTGCAAAAGATGAAAACTACAGATTAAGAAGATGTGAGCGGATTAACTGCTTGCTATGTCATAAATATAATTTGGATTCAATTCTCTTCTAATACGTTTGTAAATTTGTTTGTTATGCTACTTTGTTTCATAATATTAAAGAATATTTTTATGGTAAATATTTTATTCCTAAAGCACAGGATTTTTCCAAAACATATAAAAAAAAAGATAAGAACAAAACTTAAAGGCTTAGGTATGTCATGAAAAAATTTGTAAGAAACAAGACTTGAAGGTAACACACACATCCACACACATGTACACATACATGCACACACATGCTTACACATAATCATGAATGCATATACATATGCACACACATACACAACTAAAAATTCCTTAGATTAAAATTAATATAATATTATATTAAGTCCAATTTTTTGTATTTTAATAATTCCCCCCTGTATCTATATGTATTTGTACTATCTGTATTTTATTTAATATTAGGAGTATTTAAAATATCATATCTTAATTCTAGTTTTTATTTTGACTAGATTGATTTTATAGCCACAGCCTTGTGTAGAATGTCTAGTCTAATTTTTGGGAAATATTCATCATAAACATCTAAATTACTACAACTCTTATTTGTGAATAATAATGCGATCTATTCTATTACCTTAATATTGTAACAGACTTGAATTTAGAAAAATAAATGGAAAAATACATTAAGGATAAAATCAAATAACCTTCCAGTATTACTCTACTTTTTAAAAATAAAATCATTTTATTCTCTTATGTACCAAATGTTATTAATAAAAGGTAAAAGCAAGAGATCAAGCCTGATAAAAATTAAGATTTATAGGTTTTATGGCCATAACTAAATCCTTACTTTTCTGAGACAAGGTATCTTTACATATCTGTGGCTGTCCTGGATCTCCCTATGTAGACCAGGCTGGCCTCGAACTCTGCCTGCCTCTGTCTTCAAGTGCTGGGATCAAAGGCGTGCTCCAATGTTCCCAGCCATAATAAAATGTTACCATTTTTCTTTTGTAATCAGAATGAGAACTCATTTTGCAATATTGTCAGTTTATTTTTTTAATTGTCAAAATATGAGTATTTAGAAAATTTAAATCCCAGCTAAGTGTGTTATAGGATACCTTAAACACATATTTAATTAAGAAACATGGGATCTTAAGTTACAGAACACCACATGTGGTTTTATCATTTGGACGGGGAGAGTTAACCCAAAGAACATTCTTTTGGTTTCTTTCCAGGATCTTGTTATAGAAAAACTGCAAAAAATTTTGTTTTTTTTTTTGTTATATTTAGAAGTAAGTTTCTTATAATAATCCATGTCTCCTTTAATAGAGGTGGTTCATCTGGGTTTTTACTTAATTTTTATGGGCTGCACAGCACTCATTTTAGGGGGAGATGATGCAGTTTTTCAAGAGGAGTGACCTAGAGGAACTACAGAGAGTACGTTAGGCCATGGAAGCTGAAAATGTTAGTCAGTTTTGAAAAGAATTAGTGTCAATTGTTTAACCATCAATCCGGAGAACTGATGGCCATATCTACAACAAATACTTATATCATAATCCAAATTAAATATTTGTCCATTAAAACGGTTTGTACAGTTGCATGTAGAAGAGTAAAAATGTGGCAAGCAGAAAAAACTCCTTGCAATTGGCTTTTAGCTGTTTTTTTGTTTTTGTTTTTGTTTTTGTTTTTCTGCTGCTGTAGTGAAGCCTAGCCAGCAAGTGAAGGCTTCACCCAGTGGGAAAACATAGAGACAAGCACTTGGATAAGATCTAGTCACAGAGTTTAAATTGCTCATCTAATTAAAAACAAAACAAAACAAAACAAAAAAACCCTAAAACCTTGTTTTTTTTTTAAAGCCAATCCTTTGTAAACATTACCAAGGACAAGTCAATACTCAAGAAAACCTTATTTGCTTTAAGCGAAGAGTCAAGCGTCAGTTGTATCTAAGAGCATTGAATTCTGGCCTTAAGAGATTTAATAACCTTTAATTGCAGCCAGTTTAGGTATACCCATGTCATCTTTAGCTTTTCACAATCTTTTTACAGCATACCTAATCTTCCATTTTTGGAATAAACCCTTACCTTAGGACAAAATCTGTACAAAATACTACTATCACATCAAAAACCATTTCCTTTTTTCTTTAGCCTTCTGTATCAAAAATACATTTTATAACTATAACCTTTATATCTACTTTTCTTACTTGATTTTAATCCTTTACAAAGATTTTTTGTTAATTATTTTATGTATTCATTTTATGTCTGAGTGTGCTCCCTCACCCTGTCCCTCTTCCCACTCCCACCCTTATAAATCCCTCCTCCAACTCCTCCCCTTCTCTGAGGAGGAGGGGAAGCCCTCCTTGGGTACCACCCCACTCTGGGACATTCAGTCACAGTAGGCCTAGGTGCAATCCTCTCCCACTGAGGCCCAACCAGGCAGTCCAGTTAGGGGAGGGAGATCAATGGCAGACAACAGAGTCAGAGACAGCCTCTACTCCAATTGTTAAGGCACCCACATGAAGAGCAAGCTGCCCATATGTTACAAATGTGTGTGTAGGGGGCCTACGTGCAGCTCCTGCATCCTCTGTGGTTCAGTCTCTGTGAGCCCCCATGGGCCCAGGTTAGTTGTCTGTGTAGGTTTTCTTGTGGTGTCTTTGACCCCTCAGACTCACTCAGTCCTTCTCTCACTCTTCCACAAGACTACCCAAGTACCACCTAGTGTTTGGCTCTGTGTCTCTGCATTGGTTTCCATCAGCTGCTGGATGAAGCCTCTCAGGAGACAGTTCTGCTAGGCTCCTGTCTGCAAGCATAGCTAAGTATCATTAATAGTGTCAGGAATTGGCTCTCTCATATGGGATGGGTCTTAAGTTCCAGTCATTGGTTGGCTGTTGCCTCAATCTCTGCTCCATCTTTATCCCTGTGCATCTTCTAGGCAGGACAAATTTGGGGTCAAAGGTTTTGTGGGTGGGTTGATGTCCCCCTCCCTCCACTGGCTACAGGAGGTGGCCACTTCAGTCTCCGTAGCCCCCACTGATGGGGTCTCAGCTAGGGCCACCCCCATAGGTTCCCGGGAACCTCTCCATCCCGGGTCTCCAGCTAATCCCAGAGAGTCCCCCACTGATTGCCCTTCTCACTCCCGGCTTTCTCCCACACCTCCTCATGATAAACAGGATATTTTCACTTAGGTTTTCAAGGATGCTAAGAGCAGGATTGAAGTTAGTCACTTTCATTTTCCTTACTTTTGAGTCACCTGCGTATGTTCTTAGTGAGAACATCAATCATTTAGCCAGTATTTTACTGAAATGATTTTATCCTGCTTTAGACCAGAGGATGCCGACAAGTTACTATCCCCAATACACTGCAAAATAGAAATGATATGAATAGCATCGTAGAGCACGTTAGGGTCATCTGAGATGACTTCATCTGCGTTTAAGCTGGTTAAGCAAGTTTTTAAAATGACCATCTGTGTTAATTTACAATTTTTAGAGTTATATATTGGACTTGGCTAAGATAATAACCTTGAAAAAATTTCCAAAAGCATAAATAGCAATAAAAATGTTCCTAAAATGTTTACAC
>NW_022196904.1:167586477-167663445 GCF_008632895.1 Mastomys coucha | reverse complement strand
GCACTAAGGTTTTTTTTTTTTTTAAATATATATAAATGAAGTGGCCACAGATATATTTTTAGTTAGTTATTTTTAGGAACTTCAGGGGTAGATTGAGTTTTGTCCATAAAAACATACACACAAAGTAGAAGCACGAAGTGTACTTCTCAGGAAATCTAAGTAGAAACTTTATATGTTTATATTTTAAGCCCCAGGAAGGCTCGGTGGAAGGACTGCAGCTTAAGCTTGCTGTGTAAAATCAGACTGTCCCATGGTTCCTACTAGACACTTACTCAACAGAGACTCAATGTACTGTGGAGGAAAAATGGGAATTTTTATATATAGTGTGGGGTCTCTCTTTCCCCTCTGGATTTTATCCTGAAACGGCCCATAGCAGTCCTTTTCTTCGATATATTTTTGCTCTTTCTAAAAGGAGATGGGGGAAGGATAGAAGTGGGTTGAGAGCTGTTAGCTCTCAGAATGTATCTTTAGTTTATACACAACTGCTAACATTGTTAATTATTTTTCTATCCAGTATTTCCTTTTGACTTGGATTTAGTTTCTAGAGTTTTTATTAATACGTTTTAAATACGTTTCTTTTCTTTACACATTTCTTGACTTTTTTATATTTGTTTTCTGTTTTTCCAAGACAGTGTATCTCTGTGTAGTCCTGGCTGATTCAGACTCCCAGATATCCCCCTGCCTCTGACTCTCAAGTGCTACGATTAAAGGCATGCACCACCACACCTGGCATGTTTTTTAAATTCTTTTTCCTAGTCTGATGTGGTGGTGCATAATCCTGAGTCTTGGAAGGCAGGGGCAGAAGGATCAGGAGTTCACTTTGACCTTTAGCTATATAGTGCTCACCCGGTAGGTTTTAATTTTCCCAGACTTCTCTCAATATTGTAGTATTGTAGTCTCTCGCCTCATAGCATTAGGGGGAGGGATTTGAGTAACATTCTCAGTAGGGACCTTTATGACTTATATTTCTGTTTTAATTGGGATAAAAATGTTATCATCCTCGGAATGAATTGGAAGTCTATGGTTGTAAGAAACAAAAGCCCTGCCCATGTCCACAGGCATCTTGTTCTTCTGGTGAATGTAGCTGATTGAGGAATCAGTGTGTCTGGCGGATGCTGTGATCCTGACTCACAACCTTTCTAATCGTCTCTATCAACAGCACTCCACATGACTCTGGGTAGGCAGTCCTCTGACTTCCACATCCTGTGTGCAACGTGGGTGGCTTGTCCCTTTAGGTTTCCATTGACTCCTGGTCCTCTTGGTTAGATGAAAGCAGGATAAGGAGGAACCTGGTCAATGTCACTTCATTTCCTCTCAGGCAGATTTAATAGTTGAACTGTCCCCAAGCCATAAAGCAGAGCCAGTGGTGATTGCTGGGATGTAGTCAGTGGAGTCGTGGAGCACACAGCATCGGTGTGCAGCCTGGTTCAAACAAGGTGGGATTCAGGAAACCGATCTGCTGAGGGTGAAGCTAGGAAGAACTCATCACTCCCTGATCACAGATTTATCTGCTTGCTTATTTGTTTATGGAAGGCTTGCACAATGGTTCAGATGGGCCCTGCGAAGATTCCTGCAGGCTGCACTATGTGTACAACACGCAAGATGCTATTTGTGAGGACCATATATGGTGCTCTAGGAAAGGCACAGCTTAGATTCCAGTTAGTCCTTACCACTTTTAGCTGTGTGATCTCGGGGAAGAGCCTTCACGTCTCTGTGACTCAGTCGTCAAATGAGTAATCCTTACCTTAGAAGTTTGCTGGTGAAGGCTCTGGGGTACTTAATGACTGCAATAGTTGTTCTATTAAATGAAACGGTTGGAAGAATCTGCCTGGGAAGCTATCAAGTGTAGGATGTGTGCATGTACGTGCTCTTGTTTGTGTGTGTGTGCATTTCTTGAGCATTTTAAAGTCAAATCCCAGACAGTATACTTTTGCACCCATAAATGCCTTTCATTTTATATTCGTAGCTGAAAGGAACTTAAATATTAAAATGAGAATTTAAAACCCACTTCTAGGCAATGCTATTATCAAATGCACATAATTATTAATTCCTAAACGTCACTATATCCTATTCACATTCAAACTCCCTTTTTCTTTTTACTTTGTAATTCAGGATGCTTCAGTGCTGAGCATCCCGGAAGCCTCGCTTTTCCTCCTGCTTTTCCTCCTGCGTTCGACAGAGCTAGGATTTGCGTGTGAGTGAAGATGGTAGCCATTGCACAGCACCCTGGCATTGCCACCAGGGAGGTGGGAACGGGGCTTTGGCCCCCTGCTGCCTGTGCTGTCTGTCTTGTGCAGAGAAGGGAAGCATCCTTTGACACACATACTCTTGCCAAGAGGTCATCAGCACCAGGAAGCTCAATCACTCTTTACAGCTGCTTTTCAAATCAGAATCCAAAGTTCACAAAGTGTTTATTTTATATTTTACGTAATTTGCTTTTAATCTATGTTTGTTTCCTTAATCTCTGATCTACTCTATGAATCATTTATCCTAGACCTTTTTCTGCCTCCTCGATTTTCATGATTGCTCTCCACAGGGTTGACTTTTCCTCTATCCACTCTATTTCCTGGAAAATGGTCCATTAGATCCACAATCTTGATACTTTTAAAAATACTTCAAAAATAGTGCTGAGCTACATCAGGAGGCACATAGTGTCTCCTTGTCCTGTTTTTGGTGATAAATCAGTGGGTTCTGATATTGCCAACTTGATAGCACCATTTCTAAAGTTTCTCCAAACACATTCAACCACCGAGGATTGTTCCTGGATCAATCACTATTAGTTAAGTGGGGATTTTTGTGTCTCCATACATTTATAATAGCTTACATTTTACATATTACTTACCTTTGTCATTGTAACTTAGTTTAATGTGCTCGATCTAGTGTTGGGTGAGTAAGATGTAGGGTAACTGAGGGACACCGCAGCTATTTCTCCTGTTGTCAGGCTGCCCTTTGGATGTTAAGCATCCTTGAAGCCTTAGTCGGGCTGTTCCTGCTAGATCAGAAACTCTAACATGAGGACGTTCTCTCCCATGTGTGCACTAAGGAAGGGTCTGCATCCCACAGAGACCTGACATCATTATAATAACACTTACACTGTGGTTTGATGCCACTTTCCTTTTGCAGGGATCATGGGAAGGAAAACTTTTAAAAAGATGAGCCAACCCACCATGATTTGGGAATTTGAGAGATGAAAGAAGGTCATCTTAGTCCACGAATTTGTCACCTGTGCCACAAATACTCACAAAAACTTGAAGATCCAGGATGCAGAATCTAGTAGGGCTCCTATCCCGGGTCAGCACACCTGGAGCTCTCTTTGGAGTGTTCGCTTTGCTTAAGTTGGTGAAATGTATTTCAGCTTAAACCTTCATGCCATTTGACTAAATTCTTTTTGTTGAGAAGTGACTTACAGACTTTCATTTGTTTATAGAGTATCTTTGAATTTCCTTTCATGAACAACAGTAAAACCAATGTCTTATTTTTCTTTTGTAAGCTCCCCACTTTCTTCCCCCAAATAGTTTTAGCCAATATTATTCTCCCTACTTTTCAACCTTGTTTCTTTTCTTTTTTTTTTTTTTTTTTTTTTTTTTTTTTTTGGTTTTTCGAGACAGGGTTTCTCTGTGTAGCCCTGGCTGTCCTGGAACTCACTCTGTAGACCAGGCTGGCCTCGAACTCAGAAATCTCAACTTTGTTTCTTAATATTGGTTTTAAGTGTGTTGCTATATTGTCATCTGTCACTAAAATTACCTTGCTTGAGCCTAGTTTTTTTCCCCCTTGTATAAGTGACTTGATCTTTTTCCCGAATGGACTTCCCAGAGTCTTTGCTATATCTTTGAAATCTAGTAGATTTACCAGGTTGAGCTCAATTCTAGTTTTCTGGGTCAGGTTTTCTTGGATTACTGTGTGCCCTCTTAAGTAATATATTTCGTTTTATTTATGCAATATAATATTTTATACCGCATCCTCCCAGCCAGAGGAGGCAGAAAACTGATCCCTTCTCACCCTACCACATTATTCTCCAACTCTAAGAATCCCTTCTCCTTCTGCCCTGATACCAACTGCTTTCTGCAAATCTGGCTTTTCTGTGTGATGGGTAATTTAGTCATATTCTGCTACATCTAAAAAAGAATCAGGGTCTTTTTGTTTAATGGCAGTATTTCTCTGCTTGCTCCTCACTTTTGTTAGTTCTCTGTTACTTTTGTTACCTGAGACTCATCTTTTCATCCTTGTTCCTCATCTTCCTTAGGACAACTTAGGATGTTTCCAGTCTGAGACAAAGAGGAAGAGACACAGACTGTGCTTGATCTAAGTGATTCCCTACAGATCTTCTTCCTCACCCCTATCCCAAGTTCTCCTTGGCCTTCTTTAGCTAGTGCTCCAGGACAAACTATGTAACCTAGCTATCAGCTACATGGTTGCCCCATGTCTGTTTTCTCTCAGATACCACCATGACTTGTCTCCATCTATAGAATCCTCAAACCCTGGCCTCTGTACTGTGGGCAACCCCGGTGTCCCGACTCCTTCCCTAGGCATTCTCATCTCTTAGGCCAGCTCCTGCCTTTTCAAAGTCTCAACCCTTGCTTCTAAAAGCTACTTTTCTCTTTTTTTGCCCACTATGGATCATTTTCTACTTCATTCCCATGTGTTGTATTTGTACTCAGCACTTTAGACGTATGCGTATGCACGGTGGGGTGCTGTGCAGGAAGAGGGATGGCGTGGGAGGAGAACTTTCCAGGCCCTCCCCCAACATTCAGGCACTGAGATGATGACTTCTGGCAGTTGACTTGCTGATGGCAGTAGGAAATTAGAAAAAGAAATTTAGTTACTTGGGCTCTTTATTTTTTAACTCAGGGGTCACTGGCTCACTGGTCTGGTAAGAGGCTAGGAGTTTATTAACTCTTCATGAGCCAGAGAAAAAGGACAATAAAGAAAGAACGAATATCAGGATCAGACACACACGCACGTGTACACACACGTGCGCACACACATGTGCACACACACACGCACATGCACACGCACATACACACATGCACGCACACATGCACGTACACACACACATACGCACAAGCACACGCACACACACTGGATGAAGCAGAAAAGCTCTACACTGACACTTTATTTTTGTTTTTAGTTTTTATACCTTCTCAGACAAAAATTTCCTCATGGCAATTATCAGGTAGAACCGTTACAGCAGGACAGTTGGTTACATGGTTTTCTAAACATGTTTACATCCATAAGTTCATAGTTAGTTGAAAGCATGTGATAGGTTGATAAGGTTTAAGGAGTTACAGCAGAATTGTTTACATGTCTTTTCATTAAGACCAGTACCTGATTAAACATTCTTTATCGACTTCCTAGCTCCACAAGTCCATTATAAGTTTAAAGCAATAGTTTTTTTCTGTCACAAGTGAGCAAGACTTTTGTCAAGACACAAATCATCTGCCTTGTGTGTATTTATTTTGAAGTTTTGCATAGATAAACTAGTCAGTCATTTATTTTCTGTTCTTGTATATACAATAAATTGTCTGTCCCCATTTTATGACCTTTTCATTCTATAAGGGGCTTAAATTTACTTGAATCAATTCAGGAGTTCTATAAAAACATTATCAGGAATTATGAAATCATCAATTTGTCTAAACAGCACTATTACATTAAAGTACATCTTCATGTTGATCTGTAGGAAATTTGCCCAATAAGGTGGGCTGATGCCCAGGAATCATAAGGCTATGTAATACTGGCAGGAAAGGCACATCAGCAGTGAGAAGCAATCATGGGATGAAGTCTCTGGGACTGTGCCTCTTAGAGCACACCCATGGCAGCCATGCTAAATGGTGGGCCATCTCCAGAAGATTCACTTGCTTGCCATAGTTTTTCCTACATGGCTCTTGTCAGAGAACTCATTAAACTGTCCAGAATGTAGCACAAAAGCACATCTGAGTTCTTAAACACCCCTTTCTTCTGCCTAGCATCTGAAATGTCTCACTGGCTTTTGCTTTCCCAGGAATTCTGGAATTCTAGCCCTCTGCCCATCTTGCTGGACAACGCTCCCACTCTTGTTGGGCCCTTCTCCATCTCTCTCTGCCCTCTCTCTGTTCCCTCACAACAGTGCTACCCATACTTGTGCCTCCTCTCTGCCCTCTTCTGGGATGACCCTCGGGAACCCCAATGTCTCTTTATAGTGTTAAGCCGGGGTTTCTTAGCAGTGATTCTCAACCTTCCCAGTGCTGTAATCCTTTAATAGAGTTTCTATGCTGTGGTGATCCCCAACCATAAAATTATTTCATTGATACTTCCTAACCATAGTTTTGCTACTGTTACGGGTCATGATGTAAATATCTGATAGTGACTCTTGGGGGGGGGTCTCGACTCACAGGTGGGGACCCACTGATTCAGAGTACCGTCTCTGTCTCAGTAACATTCCCTGGGACATCCTGTGACCATGAGAAGACTTGCTAGAATGTTTTGCCAAACAAAAGTCAACCTTACCCTCTCTATCACCTTGCCACTACACTAGACCAGACCAGCGTGAGAGTTGCTTGGACTCTGGTGTCTGTCTGTCCCCAAGATGACATTTTTGACCTTTTCCAGTTCATATTTACTCTCTATCCAGAATGTTATTTACAAGCTATAATGTGACTACATGGCTTCTCTTCTTAAAATGCATCCGTGGCACCCCACTTCCTCTCAGAGGACACCCCAGATCGTCACTGTGTTAAATGCACTTATGGCACCCCACTGCTTTTCAGAGACATCCCAGCTCTCTCCTGTGTCTGATGACTGTACAGGTCCAGCCTGGCTGCTCCTCCTCATCGCATGCTGTCCTCTCTCTTGCTTTTGGCAGTCACTCTGGTCTTCTGCCAGTTCCTCATCCGGTTCTTTCTAGTGATTGGATGTGGTCACTTCCTTCCCTAATATTTCTCTACTTCCTTCTCCCATGCCTGTCTGCTTAGAAATGACACCAGGGGTCTCCTTCCTCCTCCCTTTTATGCCTATCACACGTAAACAACTTTTGTCTAGCATCCACTTTTCTCTGGCTGGAGGATGTGCTAAGGGCAAGAGGAACATTATTGTATTGTTCATTGTTCTCTCCAACACTGTCTGGCAGAAATCCTTAATAAATAACATAAGTTAAACTGGACGGCCTCAAGAACACTTCAAGTGATTGCTAGTGGTGTGGGGACCGTGCTAAGTAAAAACTTCAGTAACTAAAAAATGGGATCCTCACACTTTTGAGAAAATCAGTTATGCTGTATTGCATTCGTATGCAGACATTGAGAGTCACCCTCTGAAGCAGAAGGGAGGGAGGTTGTATTCCGAGGTGCCCAGCTTTGTTTTCAGAATTATTCAGTTACATATGAAACTCCTCAGCTCCTGCTGACAAAGTGATATCTGCAGAAAACTGGCTGCCTTCCAAGAGGAAGGAAGGACTCGTCAGCTACCTCCCAACGAGAGGAAAGAATTTCCGGAATAGCAGCTTTAATGTTGTGTCACATATGGGCTTCTCAAACTCACAGCTGGTTGGAACAACATTTCTGGCTTCAAGCCATTTGAGTTACTGTCTCTGTGGCTTCAGACACCCCAAATGTTAACTCCTGGTTGTCAGGCATGTTCCCCCTTGCCCTAGCTGCTTCTTCCTGTTCAATGCAGTATTTCTAGTGCACGAAACCAGCCTTAGGCTAGGTATCCACATAGGATGTAGGCTCCATGGGTGGAGAAATGTAAGCTCAGTCAGCAGAATGCTCACCTAGAATACATGAAGTGGTTTGGTCTCCAGTATGGGAACTCATGCCATCTAAGCATGGAATCTAAGCAGTGATATAAAGGCCATTTCCTCTACACATAAAAAAGTTCAAGGACAGCCTAGTTTACATGACCTGGAGGTGGTGCCTCTCCTGTCCTTTGTCTCTCCAATCCTTCAAGTACCTGCTTTTCCTACATGGTGTTGAATGAATGAGTCACCTGTCAACCATCAATTAATATAAAGAGACATTGACACCAACTCGAACCCTCTCTTTAAATGTGCTCACCCCTGCTCATATCACCCACCCCTTCCCTCTTCAGTTACTATCACTGTGTAACAACCATCCCAAGGTATACTGACTTAAAACAACCTTTCCTATTAAATTTAAAGATAGAAATTTAAACAGAGAAGAACGTGGGATATGTCTCATCTCTTCATACGACACAGTTGTGTGGGATCTAAAGTGAGGGAGGTTTTGGCAGGTGGTATAATCACACCGAGGCTCCTCCATCCAAATCTCTCACGATAGGCTACTTTGACTTGACCTGGGTGTGGTCTCTCTATGTGGTTTGGGCTTCTGCACAGTGTGGAAGCATCAGGCTAATCAGGTTTCCTACATGACTGGAAGGTTAATGTATCAGGTAAGGCAAACCACATTATGTGGTAGAACTCTAAGGTGCATTATGAGGGCAAGCCAGAAGCTGTGTGACTTGGAATAACTCAGTTCCAGAAGCCATGGAGTCATTTTGCTGTCCCCCATTAGTAAAAGACACAACAAAAGTACTGAGATTTAAGGAGAGGAGGAGCCACCTCCACGTTCTGATGGGAACATGAACTGCACTGTAGAGGGGGATAGGAACTGGGAGAGATCTCTGCACTCCTCTTTGGAAAACACAATCTGATGTACTCTATCTTTACCTACTGATAAGGAGTAATCAACTTTCATCAGTGAAGGCCAAAAGATGCTTTCAGTCAAGGTGACCCTGTGATCACCATGGGCCTTTCAGATTTTACTGTTTCAATAATCTGTCTGTTTGTCTGTCTATCCATCCATTTCATTTTTTAAAAATTATATTTACTTACTTTGTATGTATGTGTGTGCATGTATGTCTTTATATAGTATGTATGTATATATGTATGTATGTATGTATATATGTATGTATGTATGTATGTATGTATGTATGTATGTATATATATATGTATGTACATATATGGAGGCCAGAGGACAACTTGACAGGAACCGGTTAATCTTCCATCATATAGGGACTTGGGATTTAACAAACTCAGGTCATCAGACTTGGCCACATGTGCCTTTAACTCCTGAGCCATCCAACAAGCTCCTGGATTTGTTATCTTTTAATCATGATAGATTTTGGCTTAGAAAATTATATGTTTGGTATAAATGTATAGGCAAGATGAAAGACTATTTTTATGTAGTTTTTAAAAATCAAGACATTAATAAATATGCCTTGGGGAAAATAAGGACTAAAGAGCTTGGGAAAGCTTGTAGGAATAATTTTCTTCTTAAATTAATGTGAGTTATTAGCATGAAGCCTGAGAAGTCTTGCATCAGAGAAGTCTTCTGCAGAGCCCTTGAGAGGGGGAAAGAAAGCTTTGAGGTACAGCAATGGGGAGATGACAGGGCGTGTGAGAGCTGAAAGAGAACGGGGATTCTGGACAGAGGTGTGTCTAGAAAGCCTTACGAGGGGTGTGGGGCACAGTGGTAAAGAAGAGGGGGAGTTGCCAGAGGGAGCAGTGGGGGGAAAGCATCAAACTAAACTTGTATAAAAACAATGGCAAGGTAACCTGCTACAGTGCCTGGGAAGCAATCTAAGACCAGCTTAGTCAGGTTAGAATAGATGAGCATTTGTAAGGTAATTAAAAATAAAATCTAGATAGAGGGGCTTAGTCAATAAAGAGCCTTCTGCACAGACAGGAGGACATGACTTGGGATCCCCAGCACCCACATCAAAGCTGGGCATGGCAGCTGCACAACTGCAACTCTAGTGCAGGAGGTCGAGGAAGCAGAGACAGGAGGATTCCTAGAACTCGTCGGTGGGCCAGCCGTGTCAAATTGATGAGTTCTAGGTTCAGTGAGAATGGAGGTACTCTGCAGGTATGTGGGTAGCTGAAGCTGCTCCTAGAAGCCGTAAGACAATTAAATGAAAATCCCAGTGCTAGGGATGGGTTACTTCTCTATGATTTTCTGGCTAGGCACCAGAGACCCCCTAAACAATACAGGTTATTGCTATGTGCCATGTAGGTGGGGGTGGGGGGAGTGAGGGGAGAGAGAGTCATTTTAAAAATCTTATTCAGTTGTGGACCTTACTTTCTATACTTCCCAATCTACTAGGCAAGGGGTGCCCACTGGTGTGGAGGTGACAAGACTGTTTGGGGGGGGGTGGGTTATGAATTTGAAGCCTGTCTCCCAGAAGGGAAGTCACACTTGGTTCTGCAAACCTGCTCAAAAGCCTGTGTTGGGTAAGAGCTTGGGAGCCACTGTCATTGCATTGCTAAATGGACAGGATATGCTTGTCAAGTTGCCTTCTGGGCATTTCTGTTGATGGCCAAAGATTAGTGCTGCTGTCTGGTTTGATTAGCGAATGTTAGTACAGACTCACAACTCACCTAAGTGCTGAGAATAAGCGGCTGGTTAGTGAGTGCTCAGCCCTAACAGAGGCATCTGTGTTATCCCTCTGAGGCTCAGGGAACATCGAAGAAGGCACAGAAAGAATATCAAGTCCAGAGAAGGAGATGGAGTGCTGTGCAAGTTGAACACGTGATTGCAGTCTTGACCTTTCAATAAACCATGACTAACTACACAGAATTGACTCTGTCTGTGTGGGTGTGGCATCCCATGCCCTTGCCCCTAGCCCCTCAGAGGCATGTGCAGGCAGATCTCTGAGTTTGAGGCTACCCTGGTCTCAATAATGAATTTTAGGTCATTCATAGCTGCATATTAAGATCCTGTCTTAACCAATCAATCCAATGGATCAATGATTAAGCTTGTCGGCATTCTGTCTTGAAAGGGGGAAGGGCTTATAGGCCCCATTCCTCCCTAAGGAGCTATAAGTATTTAATAATTCCCAGTGTCTTGGAGGGTGGGTCCATTTTCTTCAGTGGTCTTGATAAGTCGACCCATGCTCCAGCAGATAATCTCTCCCCTGTGTTTCTGTAAGTAACCTTGATTAAACTTACCAGGACACCCAAACCAAACCAAAGCAAGACATAAAAGTCTATAGAAGTAGAGTAGTCTCTGCAACTCTTTCCATGGGTATTTTGTTCCCTCTTCTAAAAAGGATTGAAGTATACACACTTTAGTCTTCCATCTTGAGTTTCTTGTGGTTTGTGAATTGTATCTTGGGTATTCCGAGCTTCTGGGCTAATATCCACTTATCAGTGAGTGCATACCATGTGTGTTCTTTTGTGATTGGGTTACCTCACTCAGGATGATATCCTCCAGATCCATCCATTTCCCTAAGAAGTTCATAAATTCATTGTTTTTAATAGCTGAGTAGTACTCCATTGTGTAGATGTACCCCATTTTCTGTATCCATTCCTCTGTTGAGGGTCATCTAGGTTGTTTCCAGCTTCTGGCTATTATAAATAAGGCTGCTATGAACATAGTGGAGCATGTGTCCTTGTTATATGTTGGAACATCTTCTGGGTATATGCCCAGGAGGGGTATTGCTGGGTCCTCCGGTAGTACTATGTCCAATTTTCTGAGGAACCACCAAACTGATTTCTAGAGTGGTTGTACCAGCTTGCAATCCCACCAGCAATGGAGGAATGGTCCTCTTTCTCCACAACCTTTGCCAGCATCTGCTGTCACCTGAGTTTTTGATCCTAGCCAGGACAATCCAGAGACTGCCCCACTCGAGGATCCTTCCCATATTCAATCACCAAACCCAGACACTATTGTGGATTGCCAGCAAGTGTTTGCTGACAGGAGCCTGATATAGCTGTCTCCTGAGAGGCTCTGACAGTACCTGACTAATACAGAAGTAGAGGCTCACAGCCATCCATTGGACTGAGCACAGGGTCCCCAATGAAGGAGCTAGAGAAAGGACCCAGGGAGCTGAAGGGGTTTGCAGCCCCATAGGAAGAACAACAATATGAAATAACTAGTATCCCCCAGAGCTCCCAGGGACTAAAACTCCAACCAAAGAGTACACATGGTGGGACTCATGGCTCCAGCTACATATGTAGCAGAGGATGGCCTAGTCAGTCATCAATGGGAGGAGAGGCCCTTGGTCTTGTAAAGGCTTGATGCCCCAGTGTAAGGGAATGCCAGGGCCAGGAAGTGGGAGAAGGTGGGTTGATGAGCAGGAGGAGGGGGGAGGGAATAGGGTTTTTTTTTTTTCCAGAAGGGAAAACAGGAAAGGGGAGAACATTTGAAATGTAAATTAAAAAAAATATCCAATTAAAAAAAAAGAAGCTGAATAGTCAAGAAGGGGATCAGCGGGAGTGGGAAGGGACAAAAGAGGGTAATAGAGTGTGAATTTGATCAAAATACATTATATACATGGATGAACATGCTGTAATGAAACTCATGCTTACCCATAAAAGAGTAAAATTTTCAAATAGAAAAGAAGAAAGAAACCAAGTCTCCAGGTTTGGGGGGTAGAGATGGAGAAGAAATCAACAGAATTCTCACTTCAGTTGAATTTGGGCATCTGTTGGGTTGTTCGCGGCTATTATTTCTAGCCCTGCTGTGATCTCTTAAAATTTATATTTATTTATTTTGGTGTATGTTGTGTGGGTCTGTGTGGAAGTCAGGACAATCTGTCAGAGATTGTGGGTTTTGAGTATTGAACTCAGGTGGTCAGGCTTGTTGGCAGAAACCTCTCCTGTGGAGCCATCTTGTTGTCCTCCCCCCACCCCATGTGAATGTTAATGAACCTGCACTTATTGGGCCTTGAATTCTTCACCAATGAGGTGGTGATTTAAATGTGACCTTCACAATAATGTCAGCCCACAAATGGCACCTGACAGACTGCAACTGCTATTAGCCTCATTAAGCTCTTCCAGCCTCACCCTGTTCTCTCTCTCATTCTTCCCTAGAGCTTACAAGGGACAGAACCACATAGTTTACATCAGTCTGTTCTTCCCACCCAGCTTACCTCAGGGACTACACCAAATGGAATGCTCGTCCCTGAGAAAAGCACCTGCTTGGGGAACTCTCACATAGCTGGATCTGTTTTCACAAAGACAGACACCCTGTTGAAAGGCAGTCGGAGGAGACAGCTGTAACTTCCCTCTGCTTCACCATTTCTTCTCCAGCCCTGCTGCCTCAGGAACTGTGGGGCACTTTATTCTATCAATCACCCTCCGAGGATACAGCATTCACAAACACACGTGGCCTTATACCAACCATGTTGGCTTCCTTCTTGTACCAAAAGATTGTCACGGAATCCGGTGGGATTGGGAGGGGCCAGTCAGGGCACAAGTAATGCAGAGCTTTGAGGCTCAAGGCTAGGAGACAGGCTCTGTCTTTAGGCAGGAATGGAACTAGAGAGAGTGCAAAAATCTGGCCTGTAAGGACCAAGGTGCCTGTCAGCTTTGCTTACCAACCTGTAAGGCCTGGCTGGGCAAGTCACTTGCCTTCACTTCCTTGGTTTTCCTTGCCTGAAAATGGAGCAAAAACCTCTATTGGATAGAATTCTACTTGCAGATAGGGGTGAATTTGGTATGAGCTCCTAATGGTTAAAATACACATACTTTATAACTGCCAAAGGACACAAACAAGAGTGTTCTTAACATGTTTTGTTTGTTTGTTTGTTTTGTTTTTTAATAGCCCAGACTGGGAATTACTTCAATGTCTATTCATAGTCAAATGGATAAATAGACTGTATGAGATTCACAGTGAAATCAGTGAGGAAGGCAAGGTGTACGTACAAAGAATGGATTAATCTCTCAGACATAAGGTCAATCCCTAAAAAGCACAAATATGAATCCATGTGATGCCATTTATATGAACATGGAAAATCTCAGTTTAAGATTTTAGAAATGACAGCAGTTATCCCTAGTCTAAGTGTCTACAAGGGGCCCAGGGGTACTCCAGGTTCATGTTCTGCTTCTAGACCTAGATGTTGATGTGTTAAACCTTATTAAAATATACTAGACAAGGGGGGTAGAGAGATAGCTCAGCAGCTAACAGCATTGGCTGCTCTTTTGGAGGACTTGGGGTCAATACCCACGTGTCAGCTCACGATCATATGTAACTCTAGTTCCAGACGATCTGTGCCCTCTCCTGTCCTCCATGGGCACCAGGTACATACTTGATATGCAGACATACATACAGGCAAAACATTCATACACAGACATTTTTAGCTAAAATAATATATACCAAGTAAAACATTCTGAGAAGTGGTGGAGGTGGGAGAATCTAGTGGCACTTAGGGACCAGAGTTCCACTCCGAGCTCTTCACTTACCATCTGTGGTGGTTTGCATGACAATGGTCTCCATAGGTGCGTATGTTTGAAGCTTGGTCCTCATTTAGTAAAACTGTTTGGGAAAGATCAGGAGTATGACTTTGTTGGAGGAGGAAGCCTGTCACGGGCAATGGACTTTGAGGGTTTAAAAGCTCATGCCAGTCCCAGTTTCTGCTCCCTCTGCCTGCAGATCAGGATGTAAAGCTCTCAGCTACTGCTCCAGCGCCATGCCTGTCTGCTTCCCACAATGATGATCATGGACCCACTCTCTAAAACTGTGAACAAGCCTTCGGTTAAACGCTTTTCTTTATAAGAGTTGTCATGGTCATGGTGTCTCTTCACAGCAGTAGAACAGTAACTAAGACATCATCCCATGCCCTTGAGCAGTCAGGTCCCTTCTGTGGTTCATAACTTCTACCACTCACTGAGCAAATCCTTGAATGGGATGAGAGGAAGCCTGACATTGTCTGGCACAACCCTTACCCTCCAGCCACTGTAAAGCCCTTCTCGTGCACACTGCACATCAATACAGCCCCTTCTTCATCACTGACCCTAAACAACAGCCGGTCAGAAGGCCCCAGGTGGATATCCAAAATCTGTTGGTGTTTACCACACTGGGACAATCTCTGAAATTGAGCCTCACAGGGAAGCCACGAAGATCAAGACATTGTACAAATCTGACAGAGATTACTTACATTGTCATCATGAGTAAGCTCAAAGGTAAGACTGAAGTCCAATTGGCAGAGTGGCTGAACTGAAGCGTGTGGACTATTGATTAGGCCATTGATTACTCAAAGCTGAAGCCACCCATCGTGAAGCAAGCTGCCTACAAACAGGTTGAAATTTGTGGGGCCAACCGGCTGAGTGTTGAAACTGGTTACGCAAGTGAGTAGCCACAAAGTCTTGGCAAGACTGGGCAGAGGAGCCTCATGATGAAAGACCTCTTCAGGAACTGCTGGTGTTGTCCTGTCTGCAGTCCCTGTGAAAGCCTTATGCTGTGCCTTATGTAGGTCTCCCATCTAAGTTTGGACCAGAGAAGCCCAGGCTGCATGAGCTCCTGAGCTGGGATAGTTCCCAGAACTCGATGAGTGTTGCCCGGTGTTAATCATGTTGTAAGCTTGTTCTGGTCAATCCTCCCAATAGCCTTGTCAGCTGGCTCCTGTTCACATTCTGATAGTATGGAGAGGTGAGAGGAGAGGTGACAGTGTTCTGACAAGGGCTGAGCCTTTACTGTAGTCACTGGTCTCAGAGCTTATACTGCTGCTTTGCCCACTGGAGTGAAGATAGTGTTTACTGGGCATCCACAAGAAGACAATCACCAAGCACACAGTCCTCCCGTGTCCCGCTGTTCTTAGCTGGCCGCCATCACCCTTACTTTATAGGTAGGTTGACGTCTGCAGGCGTTAACATGATTCTGTCATACAGCAGGAAGAAGGTTTAAACTTGGTTGAAGCAACCCAAGAGCCTTTATTCTTCTCTGTCCTCTGATCCCTTTGAGCCTTTGCTCATAGAGATGACCACTCCCAACTCTCTACGTGAGGCTCCACACACATGGCCATGAGCTTTAGGTGAGCCAGTGCATGCAGATCCCAGCTCTGAAAGGTGAAGACTCTCGTCATATTTCATCTCTGTTTTCTGCATCACTAGGCCAAGGGAACAGAGAGGGCATCTAGAGCTGCACGGGACTCCGAGCTAAACTGGGGGAGCTGAGATTATCTGAGAAAGATCCTGGGAGCTTGTTGGCTGAGGGTGTGAACTGGAAGAAACATCTTAGGTGGAGAAGTGTGGTGCATATTCTAATGCTTTGGAAATTAACAGTCTGAACAAGGACCTAGGAAGGGGTAGGGGAGGGAGGGAGGAAGCAATGAAAGAGGCGCTGACTGCTTGCTGCTAGCCAATAGTCATGATTTCAGTTGCTTTATAGATGATCCTGACACATACACAAACACACACACACACACACACACACACACACCACACCAAACATATTATATATATATATAGACACCATACACACCATGCACACCTCCCACATACCATATACCACACACACATAGTACATACACAGCACACATACCACATACACACACACACACACACAAACACTGTATACCACATACACATAGCACAATACAGCACACACACCACATACCTCATACATACATGCACCATACCACACACACACACAAACACACCACACTTGACCATACCATATGTACATAGACCATACACATACCACATACACACAGCATATACTACACACATCCCCACACACATCCCCCCACACACACCCTACACACCATATACCACACCCATACACCCCTCACACCCCACATACACACAGCACACACACACACACACACACACACTTTTGTCTGTTAGGTTGCTCTTTCATAAAAGTCATAAAGATCATGGCCTCACACCACTGCCACCCTTCTGACCATATGGAGACTTGGACAGAGGCATCAAGCCAGTGAGCAGAAACAGAGAGAGAGCCACAGGGAAGGGAAGGGAAGGGCAATTTCCATCCTGATCGCCCGAGGCATCGCCCGGTCACCCTGACTGGGGTGCCAGGATGCCCAACCCTCTTACAAGCTCTCTGGGTAACAACTGCAGGCTTTGCTGAGAGTAGACTCCAGGAAATCTTGACAAGAGGAAGAGCAGTTTGGTAAAGGCCAATGTACCTGGAGAACCAGCATGGAGCCGCTGTCGGCCTGGCCAGCCGTGTGATGGGCGGAGCCATTGTCTGGCCAGGTGTGTGATGGGCAGGCCAGTCCCCTCCCCTTCCCACGCCCAGATTCCTGGAAAGCTGAATGTTGACCAGGCCAATTTCACCAGTGATTTTCTTTTCTATTTCATAGAGAGTTGGAGGCTCCATGAGCCTATAAAGAGACCCGAGGCAGACCTGCAAGCCAGAGGGCAGGTGACTCTGAGCCAACTCCTAAGGTAGCATTCTGAGCTCACTGAGTTACTTGTGCTGTGTGTAGCACTGAGAAGTGGGACAAGTAGCCTGCCTTTCTGTCCTGTCCTTCCCAGGGTGGGAACCAGCCCCCTTTCCAGTGTATCCACCCTGTATACACTATCTGCTTGTTGTTACACAATGTTCCCTCTCTGTTGTTACACCCAGTGCTGCAGCGCATGGTGCTAGCATTCAAGTAATTTTAAGTGTTTAAGAATGAACCCAAGTTGTACACACATTGATGCTGACATATTGGTTATGCCAAAGAGAAGCTCTTAATTTTTATTCAAAGTTTTTTTATAAATGTTTTCTACAAACAGAAAGCTGAAAGTCCTTGATTTGTTAAACAAAAAACAGTATAAAGTTGGGCACTTCATCTGAAGTTTTAGACATCCACCAGAACAGGGCTTCTTAATTTTTCCACTTATAACCCCTTTTGGCCTAAGAAAGGTTTATAAATCCCCAAGCATATGGGTACATAAAATAGGTATGAAAATTAAACATTTACTGATAATAAATCATGTGCATGTTAAAGGGATGAATATCATTATTTATTGTATAGAAAAATAAAGTCCTGACTGAGTACTTGGTGCTGTAGGACACAGAGCAGCTTCAATAGTTTTCAGTCAATATGGGAGAAGTATGTTTAGGGCCATTTCAGAAAGTGTTGAAAATTATATCCTAAGATAAAATTTATTTAATAATTTTAAAATGAAAATTAAGTTAGCAACTCAACTATCAATTTAAAAATCAAACAAAATGTGGTGGGGGCAGTGAGGGGAACAAGGGACCAGAGCAGAGAAGGATGGGGGCAGGTGAGCGAGAACAAGGTTTGTACAAAAGTACCTTAATAAAGTCCATTACCCTGCATGCTAACCTAAAACCAGCAAACTATCACAGAATGGTACTTGAGGAAACTGGAAAACACTACTAAAATAATTTGGTATGTGTGCATCTGTGTGTCTGTGTGTGTGTGTGGGGGGGTCCATAAACTATGAAATAAGTGTGGAAGTCAATTCTCTTCTTCCACCAAGTAGGTTCTGAGGGTCAGCGGAAGGTTACCAGGCTCCTGGTAGCAAATACCTTCACCCAATGAGCCATCTTGCTGGTCCAATAAAACGTTGTAGTACAATGTGATCCAAAGAGATGCTAACTTGATACACATCAAGGAATGATGGCAGAAAACATTAAAAATCTTTGTTTTCTGTCATTACACCATTATGTTTCTGTAGGAGCAGGAAACTTCCCACATGCACTCAAACGCAGCAGTTCCTGACGTGCTAAGTCTTGCAGCTGAGCCCAGGTGCTTCGGGCATCTGTTGGCACTCTGTGGTTTGTTGGTTCTCTGTGGTGTGACGGCATGTGCTGTGCAAAGTTCACTTGTGTGCTCAGAGGCAAGCCTGCAGTGGAGTCACGGGAAGCAATATCCATGAGGGCTTCCAGAAACACCTCAGACCTCATACACCTTTGATTTTGAATTTTTGGTCATTGTGTCCTCAGAAGACTTTTAATATTGCTAAATTTTTCAACCCCCTAACTCCAGTCAGTGACATGGTTCTGTATGGAGTGGTGGCCCTCAATATAGGCACTAGATTCCTTTCATATTTCCCATGGATTAATTCAGACTGCAGACATTAAAAACTCAGACTTCAAAAGGGGGAACCAAATTGTCAGCCTTTATCTAGCCCTTCATTTAGATGCCCTTTGAGAGCAGCTCCATTGACTTGGGCTCTCTGTCCAGCCCACTGGGATGCCCCGAGTGAACTAGCAGTGTAAGTTTCTCTGGATCCCTCTTCTCCTTCACATACCCACCCTGGCGTGCTCTTACTTAGAATCCTGGTCTAGTTTAGCTTTCGCCGTCCTCCACCCACTCTGTTGAGAGGTCCTCCATCAGGTATGAGGAAGATAGCAACATACACAGAAAGTACGATGGTTTGAGTTTGAACCCCTGGCCCCAACTCATGTGTTGGAGGCTTGATTACTAACCCAGCTCCACTCAAAGTAGGGTTTCAAGAGAAGGGACTGGATCCCGAGGGCTCTGATTTCATTATGGATTCATTTCTTGATGGATTCATTACTGAGAGATGGTACAAGCTTGGTTCCAGGTACCTTCCCTGCCCCTTTGCTTCCTGGATTCCTCTACTGTGCACTTCTGCCATGAAGTTTCAGCCTTAGCACAGGCTTAAAAGCAACGGAGCCAGATGGCCGTGGACTGAGACTCCAAAACCACCAGTCCAAAATAACCCCTTCCTCCCTGAAGTAGAACTGCTCAGGCATTCTGTTACAGCACTGAGAAGTGATCGACACAGGAGATGATGTCCTGACACTTCACGGGTTGGTGACACTGAAAGTCTGATTGCTGCAAATGTGGTTACTCTCCTAAGAAGCCAGTCAGTGAGTCTTGGACCTTAGTGGCATTGAGGTCACCTTTCTCCTTTGTGAACTTCCTCATGAACTCCTCGGTGCTCCCAGGAATTCATCAGTGACAGCTTAATGACTTCAGGGCTCAGGCTTTGCTGTTAAGTCTGTGCTTGTCACATGGGCCCTCGGTGTGTCACACAGCAGCATGGTGCACTGCTCACTAGGGCTGGGCTACCCACCCTTCTGTGCTGGATGTCTGTCCTAGTTGGGTGAGAGTATGAAGACCATAGTAGTAGCTCCAGACAGGCCTAAGCACAAGAGGCTGTTAGTGCCTACAGTCTCAGGTCTGGCTGAGTTGCCTTTCTGGGCATGCTTCTGCTCTCTGGTGAGTACTGGGGCAGTGCCTGAATCTTCCTGTCCTGAGCTGTGTGGATCTCAGGCTTCTCTGCATCTGTGTCCCTGCGTGGTGGGTGAGGAGACTACTCCTGGTGGTTTTGGAAGATGCTCACACTTGTTTGCACCGACAGTCTTTCCTGGGGTTCATATGTCCTATCACCTTCTGTTGAAAGACTGGTCTGATTGCATGACGCTGCACTGAAGGCTAACAAATTTCCCAGGCTACTGCTAACACGGGTGGTATGGGGCTTCATAATAGAATAGCCCAATGGCCATCAATGTTCTAGGCCAAAATAAAGTGGGGCATGGGTGTGGCTGTTACTGCTCATCTGGGTCTGGTGCTCTCTCGGGAGCCCAGGTCAGGATCTTAGGATTGACAATCACACTCCTCCCCTGGCCATGTGCAGCCAGGTAGAAGAACATGGCTTTGGGAGTCCCACCTTGGCTTTAATGGCAATCCTGTTGTTTACAGTTTGATGACCCAGCTCTGGGCCTGCTGAATCTCCAGGAGGTGTGGGGGGGAGGGGCTTATTTGCCTTTCTCTTTTGAAAGGTCTGAATTCAACCCTGAGAAATAGGATCTGTCCTATTTTCCTTTTTAAATGTACTGAGGGTTTCCTAAAGTAAACAAACACTGGTTACTGAATAATTGACCTACATTTCTTGGGACTGCAGTGGCAGGTGCTCTGTTAAGATGGTTCTGGGAAGCAGTGATGGGGAGAATCCCTATCCTTGAGCAAAAGTCAGAGTTTAGATGAGTCTCCCAGTCTCAAACACAAACAAGTGCCCTCTTCACAGAGACGTGTCTTCTCTTCTCAGTATTATTTCTGCTATCTCTGGGCGTAGAGGAACCTCTGAAATTAGTTTTCAAGAACTTTCAGATACCATTTAATTAAAAGGCCACCACATGAATAATAGCTGGACTATTGTAGGAAGGCTGTGGATAGTTGAAAAGATTCAGGATGGCACTATGGGCACTCCTTATTACTGTGTCCACTGTATCTTCAGTGGGACTGTGGGAATAACAATACTTTGGGGGAGAGGCATAGCAATGACTCCAGACTATGACCAGGTATTAATCTGTAGATCCTGTGAACATTGCTTACATGGCAAGTGGAACTTTCTAAATGTGATTGAGTTTAAGATTTTTGATTGAGAAACCATCCTGGATTGTCTGGGTATTGCCAGTGGTAGCCAAGAGGTTCTTACAAACAGGAGAGGAAGCAGAAGAGTCCAGGCTACACTGCTGCTTTTAAGGGTAAAGGATGGGGTCATGAGCCAAGCAATGTAGGTGACTTTTATGACCTAAACCAGGAGGAGAATCAGAGCCTCTGTAGAGCTTCCATTAGGAAGGTAGCCCCTTTCAAGACCCTAATTCTAGCTCCATAAGACAAATTTTGCATTTATGACCTCCAGAGCTCTATGCCAGGAAATGGTTGTTGTTTTAAGCCCCTGTGGTAATTTGTTAGAGTGGCAATAGGAAACGGATATGCCTTCATTCACTGGTCTTGTATAGAGGAATTTTAATCCAGCAGCATGGCTGCTCTGGCAAGGAATCATATCCAAAGACCTATATGATAGCTTATATCCAAAAATATATATGATCCTATTGGAATGCAGACATGCTCTAGACTACAGTATGGTCTGTCTGGAATACAGACATGCCCTTAGTACATAACTTCAATCCCAAACAATGAAAGTAAAGTTAGTTTGTAGAAGGAAACTGCCATGTTTGAAAGTGATGTCTGATTGGGGGGCAGACAAAGTGACGTATCAGAGAAAGATTTGACAGAACAAGTCAGAGATAGGATATACTCAGCTCTCATGAGAACAGCACGTGAAAGAGAGGCTACTTTGGAGAACAGCAAGGGAGGGCAGAGAGAGGGGGGGAGCAGTTTTACTAGGACAGCTTTACAGAGACAGGTTGTAGGTGAAAACAGAATGAGCCAGAGCAGATCAGCAAAGGCAGTTGAAGCCAGAGAATAAGGATCCAGAAGATTAGAGTAGATTGCCAGAGTTAGTTTGAGGCCAAGCAGAGCAATTCAGACAGAAGCCAAGAGATGCTGGATTGAATCAGTTAGCTTGGTATGTTAGATTGTATGGATGCTAGAAATTTCCAGGCTTAGGCCTAGGGATAGTTAGAACAGAGAAAGGAACACTATGGGTTCAGCCCAAGCTGTGTATTTACACAGCTTGGGTACAGCTTTCACCTCATCCCATCATCTGGGGAAATAAAAGTAGTGATTATCATCTTACATGTGGCGATATCCTTTGATTGCCCTTCCCCAAACCCAGATCTAAATTCAAATGTTCTGCTTGGAGCCATGACACCTTTTCAGTTCTTGATGACCAGGAACTAAACCGATACTCTTGGTACTGCCTTCTGGGTAAATCCATCACCCTGTGGAACTCTTCTTAGGCCCTTCGAATCAAGAAGAAATGTGACAGGTACATCTTCCTGATCTCTCCAGAGTGTTCAAGGACCCCAGGGCTCATAGATTCCAGGCTTTTAGCATTTGCCAGGGAGGTAGGTAAAGGCAATGCTTTTGTCTCTCATGAGGCTCTTGAAGTCACTTGCCTAAGGCCAGAGAGTCCGCTAGTTAATAACTGAGATGGCCATTATTCCTAGTTCTCAGTCAGCTTGTAAGCGAGAATGGTCTGGAACCTTCCACAGGGTCATCATCACATTTGGTGGAGAATCTCCTCCACCAGGACTTGACTCTGGGCCCCACTGCAGGATGGGGTCATTCTCTTCAACATGTATGTCCTGTACCAATACAGGTTGCAATGTGCCAAGTTCCCTGCTGAGGATCATCAGCAGGCAGCGGGAACACCCTCACTCTGGTCTCCTGGGTGGTCAGGACTTATATTTTGGATTTCCCAATGCTTTCCTAGGAGGGCCAACAGGAGGTGGGGGTGGGAGCACTGGCAGCTGTGTCCTAAGGTTTGTCATGCAAAGAACTTCCCAAGTGATCCTTTGACCGCCAGGCCAGCGTTTCAGAGGTGAGTGTCAAAGCAGAAAAGTAGGACACTTGGTACAAAGTAGGGCATTAATTTAAAAGTTTTCAGATTTTTCTCTTGGCTCAAGAAAGATCATATAACCTCTGAGAACCTTGGAGGTCTCTTCCCCTCCTCATATGTAATTACTAGATGAGCACTAATGAGCTGGGCTTTGGCTGGAGCTGTTCATATACTCAAAAAAAAAAATCTTAACAACAAAACTGGACATAGAAACTACATTGATTAGGCAGGCCCTCACTAAACAGGCAGGTCATAGCTGTTACTGCTAGTTAAGCTGCTGATCCTCATCACTTTGCCCTACTGAGCATCCTCACGGAGGGGAGGCAGTAAACCGGGGTATCTAGATGAGGATCCAAGTAACTTCTAGACCAGTGGTTCTCAACCTTTCTGCAGCTGCTACAGTTCCTCGTGTTGTGGTGACCACCAACAATAAGATTGCTTTGTTACTACTTCATAACTGTAATTTTGCTACTGTCCTACATCGCAATATAAATATCTGATATGTAAGGTATTTGATATGTGACCCCAAAGAAGTTTCTGCCTACAGGTTTAGAACTGCTGTAAGATCATTGGATCTCCAAGTACAGGGCCTTTGTAAAATCAGTTTTGGGGACATGGCTGAGATTCTGATTTCTAGTTGTCACCCAACTCAACTTCTCCCTCAAGTTACATGCACAGCTGGACCACATTTTGACTCCTTCACAGCCATGTGTGCTGTGCATGGGAGACATGCATGGGTGCCTCCAAGGCACCTCTCGAGAAAGTCTTGCTTAGAGCTGGCTCCACCCTTTGCTGGCTGCCACTCTTGGGAGAACAGCTCCTGCACTTCGTCTGGGCAGCACAGGAGAGCTGTGGCATGGGTGAGGAAGAGCCAGCCCAGATGGCATGAGAAAGGGAGAGCTGGTCCCGCCCCTCACTGGGTCAGTGCTGGAGAGATGGCTCTGGTGTCAGTGGCACAGGAGAGCTGGTGAGCAGACCAACTTAGCTTCTATCCAGGCACAGATCTAGGGCTTTGAGTTGGCCAACCCCAACATCTACCCCATCTATAATTTGCAGGAGTGCACGAAGGGACCAGTCCTGCAGGATCTCCATGACACAGGGCAACAACAGGCTATCCAGGAGGAGTCCTGGAGGGGATCCCGTATTAATAATGAAGTAGAAGCCAGAGGCCTTGAACCAGACCAATGACTCATCGCAATGAACATTTGCAAGTAAAGCTGTTTGGGCAAAAGATATAACGTGTGACACACCATGACACAGCACTTTCCAGGGTGAGATTTTGTTGTTGTTGCTGTTGTTGTTTGCTTTGTTTTTGTTGTTGTTGTTTTTTCTCTCTTTTTTGTTTTCTTCAGGGCAGAGAGGTTTGCTAGGGTGGAGATGGATATAAAGGATGGGAAGAAAAGTGGGGTTGGGGTCCCTGATGTGAAATTCACAAAGAATCAATGGAAAGTTATTTTTTTTAAAGTGCTCTCATAGATGTGTAGTATCAGCCAGCCTTGTCAAGGTCTTCAGCTGTGGAGTCTCAGGTCCTGATCCTATGTCAACCTTGCAGGAACCACCTTACTCTTCTATCACTGCCTTTTCACACACCTTGATAGCTAATAGCTTTGGGTCTCCCCAGACCAGCTGGAAGCATCTCCTTCCTGAGAATTCAGCCTATCATCCCAAGGGACTGAGTTGGCTTCAGTGCAGTGGAAATGGAAATGGCACTTGCTGTTTGGTGCTTGGCCTTGGAACTATCCTGGGTAGGTGCATTATGCCTTCTTCGTTAGTCCTCTACATACGGACCTTAATGATGCTCTACAGCATGGTAGGCCCATAGGATGGAGGTCGCTGGAGATCAAGAACAGATGCCTTGCTAACCTGAGCATCCTTCCAGAATTCTTTGAGTTAGAAATGAGCTTGTGGGGCTGGTGAGATGGCTCAGCAGGTAAGAGCACTGACTGCTTTACTGAAGGTTCTGAGTTCAAATTCCAGCAACCACATGGTGGCTCACAACCATCCGTAATGAGATCTGACGCCTCTTCTGGTGCATCTGAAGACAGCTACAGTGTACTTACATATAACAAAAAATAAATAAATCTTAAAAAAAAATGTTTAGAAATGAGCTTGCATTGTACACAGCCACTGAGTTTTGACCATGTGTTCAGCTGATCTGTTCTGACTACTCCTCCCTTCTCATCTACCTCTTTAGGTACAAATAGAGGAGTTACAGAAATATGTGTCTCTAAATATGAATGATCACTGGCAGGTATGAGTGGATACTCAAGTGCTGACTATGGCTAGACTTAGGCTTAGTTAGAGATCCTTGGATCAGATGGTTATGCAGAAGAACAAGTCCTGGGACAGCTTTCTTGTGTGGAGATCTAAACTCCCTTAAAATACAGTCCAATGCTACTATGTTGTTATCAATAAAAAAGCACTAGCCCTGATATGAGTAGCAATCATTAAAAAAAAGAAATTAAGTTCTCATTCTAACAAAGAGGAGACTAAAATTGCCCCCTTCCTTTTAATAACAGGCTGGGTTTGGGAAGTAACATAGTCAATTCCCTTGACTCTGGAATTATCCACACCTTTCAATAATGCACAGTAATAGATGGCAAACACATGGTATACAGTTGTATATATTGTAGGTAGCTAAATTGTAGGTAGGTGAGGAATGGTAGCTATGTGGAGGTAGAGAAGGCATTGCCATCTAAATAGCTGACTGTTGGGTGGGTACAGAAGCCATGGAGACTAGAGACATTGAGATCTGTTCTCACGGTTATGTGAGTAGGACCTGGGGTGAGGGTGGCTAAGCAGCTCTAATGAGACATGAGACTCAAGACCCATCTTCACACTCTGGGCCAAGAGAGGACAGCTACCAGGAGAAGAACATTCCATTGGCCCCAGGCAGGGTTTCCTGTGCCTTGCAATGTTTTTACTTTTCTTTATTATGTTTAGAATTCATATACTCAAACTTTTGTCATGTAGTGTGACAGAGGGAGAGGGCACATTTAATGTTTTATTCTCTAGGTAAGCCACCATGTGGTTGCTGGGATTTGAACTCAGGACCTTCAGAAGAGCAGTTGGTGCTCTTACCCGCTGAGCCATCTTGCTAGCCTGCCTTTTTTTTTTTTTTTTTTTTTTTTTTTTTTTTTTTTTTTTAACACTTTCATCGTAACACAAGTTGGGTCAGGGCACAGTTTTTAATTTTTTTTTGTCATTCTCTAAAGTTTTTTATTTGTGTATATCCCATATATCGTGGGGTAGGATATGCCCATGGAGATCAGAGGGTGTCTGATCTCTTAGAGTTCAACTGACAGGAACTTGTAAACTTCCTGACATGGGTGCTGGGAATGGAGCTTGGATCCTTTGCAGGGGCAGCACATTGTCTTAACCCTGAGTCCCCTCTCCATCTTGCCTCTTTAGGCTCTTAGTCTGGCTTTATGGCTTTAGCACTGTTTGAGAGGACTGGAGCATAGCATAGGAGTCAAAGTTGGACAAGCTGGACTGGACAGTGGAAAGCCTGGTACCATAGAACCACTGAAGGTTTCTTAGCCATGCAGCGGTAGGCTCCACAGAGACTTGGGATGGCTTTCACAGAGATCAGATTAGAACCAGCACAGGGGTAGGCGGTGGGCAAGGCCTAGACTAGGACAGTGGCAGTGTAAATAGATCCACGACAGATGGGCAATTGCTGGGCCCTGACAAGATTACCAAAGGGACAGGAGGAAGGAGAAGGAACCATTAAATAGAAAGCCTTAGGTTAAGGTAAGCTCCTGGGAGATGGTACCACTATACAGCCAAAGGGAGAAGAAGGAGAGAGAGGAAGAGGAAGTGGGGAAAGGAGATGGTGTTGATGCTAAGAATGCTGGAATCAGAAGGAAATTTGGATGTTGAGGCCTAGGAGTGCAGTTTAGAGAAGGCAGCATGCAGGGCAGAGTAGAAGTGGGGGTCCCTAAGAGTGATGCAGATGCCCACCATGAGCTTCTTTCCAAACATAAATACTGAGTTCCTGGAAGATGTGAAAATAGCCCTCCAACCTCCCTTTCTTCTAGTCAGTGACAGAACTGCAGCAGAGTGGGAGAGTCCTGGGCACCACAGTTCCCTGCAGTTTGTAAATACATCTCATTTACATGCCCCGGTGTGTTTTTCTCATTAGTTTAAGGCTTCCTCAGCCTTACCAGGGAACGTGTTCATGGGCTTCACTAACTGTGCTGGTTTTGTTTCTTATTTATTGATTTTATTTTCCTATGTGATTCCTAGGGATCCTCTCCCAATAATTCATAAACATTTGTCTCTGCCCCTTTAGTTAGAATTTTGTAAACACTCAAGGTACTGGATTTTGTGTATGTGTGTGCATGAGATATTATTCTCTGCCAGTCCCTTGAAACAGATCTCTCACTGAACCTGGGGTTCACTCTGTTGGATAAACTAACTGGCCAGAAATCCCCGTTTCTGCCTTTTTGTTGTTGTTCCTTTTTCTTTTTCTTTTCTTTCTTTTTTTTTTTTTTAAAGACAGAGTTTCTCTGCAGAGCCCTGGCTGCTCTTGAACCCACTCTGTAGACCAGGCTAGCCTTGAGCCTAGCAATCAACCTCTGCCTCCCACATGAACCATGCTTGTGTAGCAGGCTCTTACCCTGACATCTCTCTAGCCCCAGGATAAATGACTTAAATAATTTTAAAAAAGATTAAGCCAGGGCCAAAGCTAGCCACACATTTTTTTGGCTCAGTGTGCTTCCCAGATCATCCCCTTTGAAATTCAATTGAGAGGGAACTTACGGGCTTCTAAGTACCCATGCACTGAAACAGATCCCAAGAGACATAAGCGAGGCAGCAGACACTGCGGAAGCTGAGTCTTTCTGAGAGGTTCTGCTGAGTGGTTTTCGACCCCAGGTACTTCTTTCCTCATGGACCACCACCAGATGACCTTGAACTAGGAAGCCTACGGTTTCTGCAGCCCAGACCAGAGAGGAGAGCTGAGAAGAGGAGAGCTCAGAGTTCCCCAGCATGGAAGGCAGGAGCTGTAGAGATTCTGAAATGTCTCACTGGTGGTGGCAGCTGAGAAGTGGGAACAAGGATGGCGCTGTTTCTCTATTGGTCCTGGAGAAGTTCGTTAGTGGGCACGGCAAGTCTACTTTGAAAGAGAAGTGGGAATCAAGTGCAGAAGCTTAGGGAGTGAATGAGGAGTCTGATCAACGACTGCATGAAGTCTGTGATGGCTACTTTTATCAACTTAACACAAGCTAGTCATCTGGGAAGAGGATACAACTGAGAAATCCACCCCCAGATTGGCCTGTAGGCATGTCTGTAGTGTGCTTTCTTGCTTGACGGTTGATGTGGGAGGGTCCAGCTCACTGCAGGCAGTGCTACCTCAGGGCAGGTGGCCCTGGAATGCAGGCTTAGCAAGCTTTGGGGGGGGGGCACCCTGTAAGCAGGACTCCTTCATATCCCTGTGCCCAGGTTCCTGACTTCCCTAAACAATGGGCTGTGATATGGAAGTATGAGTAAAATAGTCCCTTCTTCTTCATGTTGCTTTCATCATGGTGTTTCATCTCAGCGAGAGAAACCCTAATTAAAATAGAAATTTTACTATGCTGTAAATTTTACTGTGCTGTAGTGTGTAGTTAAAAAAACAAAACAAAAAAACAAACAAAAAACAAAAACAAAAAAACCCCAGACCCATGCTAAATCCTTCTAGGCACCAGCAATGGCGGTCTCCAAAGCCCTGTTCCAGCCAGCTAAATGAAAACACTAAAGACTTGTAATATACCAGCCAGATTCATAACGGTAAATCTCCAACCCCCAAATGCCTGCGCAAAGAACACTGCCCAATCACAGGCTCTAGCCTTACCTGACCAATTAAGATGTCTCCTGACCTCAGCTGACTACAGGCACCCGCCTTGAGGGAGCAGAAAATACAAACATCGATCCACTGTGCTGTTCTGTATCGCTGTGACAGACCTGACCATGTGTTTTTGGGAAGACCGTGGAAGGACTTTGGAATTTGAGGCTAGAAAACCTGTGCATGCGTACAACCTACTGAGCTATTGTAGGAACTGGAGAGCTGTGCAGACAACGGATGGAGGGCTGGGTTGTCTAGCTTCAAAGAGAAGTTCGGGTAGTCTCTGAAAGATTCTGTCAGGGCTGTTGGTATTTTGAATGAAGAGCCACTAAGTGAAACTTTGCTTTACTGGGACAATTAATACTGGTCAGTTGGAGCTGAGAAATAAGTGGTGGTTAAGAAAAGACCAGCCCCTGACACTAGAGGTGTTGCAGCTGTGGCTGCTGTGTCACAGGTGTGCCAGTAGGTGGCAAAAAAGGAGAGAGGCTAGGTCTATCTGTGCTCGGTGTTCTGACCTATGGACATCTGAATGATTAATGGCCTAAAATTTCTTGAAAAAAGCAGGTACGAGGGGAGGGGGAGGTGAATGTGATTGGGGTGGATGAGTGCAATTGGGGTGATATAAAATACACACACACACACACACACACACACACACACAACTAAGAGAGAAGGGGGGTGAGGTGCTGAATAAGCTGTGAGGAACAAGTCAGTACATGGCGCTCCTCCATGGCCTCTGTTTCAGTTCCTGCCTTGAGTTCCCACCTTGACTTCCCTGGATGATGATCAGGTAAGGCCAAAGACTGGTTTTTGCAGGGAGCAGCTCCACCTCTGGAATACCGTCTGGGGAGACAGCCTATTAAATCATACACACCTGGTTCACACACCGTCATTAGCATACAGGAAGATCAACACACTGTGGTCACTGAATAAGACTATTCTGTGCACCAACGTGGATGAGTTATACCTAAGTGAATCATTAGGGGAATATCTAGAAAAGACAGTACTGAGTAAAAAAAAGAAAATGTAGGAAGACCCAGAGTATCAGCTGACCTTGACTACAAAACAGTGTATAGATACACACAGACACATGCATTATACACATAAAGATGATGTAGGACAATTCTCAGAAACTAGAGATTAGAAGGGGGACAAAGATGAAGACTACTAGGAACAGACTAGGGCATAAAAAGGCTTTAAGAGCTGGCAAGATGGTAGCCTGAGCTTGGCACCTGGAACCCACAAAAAGGTGGGAGGAGAGCATTTCCTTATAAAGTTATTCTCTGACCTCCACATGTGTTCTGTGGGCACACACACACACACACACACACACACACACACACAATAATAAACAAGCATAAAAGGGAGGTGCAGTTTTACCTGTAAATTTTTTATTTTAAAAAGTACCTGTCAAAACATGAGAGCAGCTCAACAGGAGTGTAGAGATGTATTGTTTTAGTAAAATTGGTAAATCTCTATAGATTTTTTCTGTATTTTAAAAATTATTCATTAAACTGCTTAGTTTTCAGTTTTTAAAATACCTTGTTGCACTTGCCTAAGATCCCATAAAGTGAAGTCTGTGCAGTATGACATCAGTATATACATTTTTAAGCTTTGTATCTACACTAAGAGTCTCCTTTTTATGCTTCAATAGCTCCTTGTGTTCTTTAAACTCTGGGTGAACCCAATATGTGAGAGAAAGATGGTTGAGAGGCTGTGGGTTAGGACAGTACATGCCATACCATCTTACATCCTTTCCAGTTGGGCACCATATGCCAGGCACTACATGTCTCACACATTAACCCACTTAATCCTCCCAAAAAACTTCAGGTAGATTGGATATTTCCATCTTACAAATTATTTCTCTTTTGTAATTGAGACATAGGGAAGTTAAACTGTCTGCCTCTGATTTGGACTGTAGTCCTGAGGATGGATGGCCAAGGTCATACCGGCACTGTCAGATCTAGGTTCAAACTGTAGCAACAAAGTAACTTAACCCAAGGGTAAAAAATCCTCAGTGGGGCTGGGGAGAAGGATCAGTGGGTAAAATGCTTGCTGTGCAAACATGAACTTAAGTTTGGTTCACAGTAAAGACATCAGAGTGGAGGTGCAATCGTAACCCGAGTATTGGGAGTCACGGGGGAATCCCAGGGACTCACTGGCCAACCAGTCTACCGGAAGTGGTGAATTCCAGGTTCAGTCTCTCTGTGCCTCACTCTTCTCCCACCCCTACTAAATAACTCCTAAAGGTTATTTTTAAGGAATCAAACTCCTAAATGTTAAAGTAGATTTATTTGCATACTGATCATAACATTGTCTCCTCATTTTCATTATTTCTTCTCTTTCTTAAGCTCTGGCAATATGGGCAGGAGAGAAAAGGCCAAAGGGATGTTCTCAGGAAGAACACAAGTGTGGCCCTGCCTACTGCAGACATCCACTTCTGAGTGTATTCCACTGCTACTGTGTATGCATCTGGCAAGACATCTTATCTACGTGACCACTCAGTATTGTACACAGGTTCATACCAAGAATATGCTAAGGCAATTGACTATACTGTGTCAACTACATAGCTCTTGAAGGTGTATGTTTTAGTAATTTTCTAATCACAATTGTGATTTTAAATTTACTGTTTTAATTAATTGTCCAGTGTTAAAAAATGAACTGAAGCCTGACTGATTATATAATTTTAATATTTGAAAATGTACACAAATAAACTCAACACAGTACAGATTTATACAAAAGAAGGTCTGCTAAAAACTTACACAGAAAAAAATAAATAATAGTTTTTTTAAAAAAGGACAAGACATTTTATAAATACTAATAAATACTGTGCAATGCTTTAATTTACTATGGCAGATAGAAAAACTCAAGAAATCATTAACAGGTTGTATATTTAAAAAGCTACATGAATTTTCTAGCTGATTAAAATAAAATGTAACAGTAGTAGTTTTTACTTTTAAAATGAGGTATTATTACATTGTAAACCAAAACAGAGCATAAATATATGACTTAGCAATTAATGGTTGGTTATCAACTTCAACTTAATAAAAGACAACAAAAATTCCCATTATTTATGGACTTTTGTCACTTAAAATTTGGCTTGCCTGTTAACTTGCAAAAGTGACATAGCTATCAATACACACACATCGTTAGACATGCAGACCAAACCAATATTATCTCCATGAGTCATCCCTAACAAATAAAAACTTTGTTTACATTTTACTGAAAACACTTAAATCTGGTTTCCTATACATAATTCTTTGTGCTTGTTAGTAGGAACCTACATTAAACAGCTCTACGCAATGCAAGAGAGAAGCAGTTTTATTTGCATATGGATTAAAAACAATATACACACCAAACCAAATGTACCTTCTTCAGCTGTCTTAGGCTTTCCTAGATTTTAAAGAAGAAATATCTTTTTGGTATACTCAAATGGGAAAGTAGTCATCTGCAGTCTCAAGCATTACAGGAAGGGAAGCTGGGTTTTTAACACATGTGGGTGGGCTTCAGAACTATGGGCACGCGAATGAGTTACTGCACCCTTGAATTCTGCTGGTGGGGTACAGAAAGCATAGCGACAAGGAAATGCCTAGCTCAGGGAAGAGTTGGGCCAAGTAAGACTTGCATGTGGATTATATGCTGGTACTAGATGCTGGTTTCATTCTTATTGCAAATGCTACTTCAGAGTTTTCTGAAGAAAAGCTATCAAAGGATAAGTCTTGAGATGGAAATGTTTGTAACATGCTAATAAAACTGCTTCAGTATAAATTAAAACAAAACAAAACAAAACAAAACAAAAACCCTGGGGCTTAAAAACGCAGTTTTTACATGCTCTTTTATTATAAATAGAAAACAAGGGTGCTTTTGAATTTATATATTTAGAATCCAGTGAAATACAAACATTTTAGTCAAAATGTCAAACTGCTCTTTTATATCAAGCTACATCATTTTGACCTAAATGGTTTTTTTATTGTATTTCACTTTTGTCAAATATCTTATCCTACATTTTCCAAAAATTAGTGTTTTCGTATAACTGGTGATCAAAAATGTAGATATAAGTAGTACATCAAAATATATAAAATAGCAGGGTTTCTTTTGTGCTTGTAATTATTTTAAGTAACCAATGACTAGTTTGGTCTAATTTTCTACTATATTGAATTTAAGAAATGACCATTATACAAACATTACAGAATACTCAAGTAACCAATTTACTGTCAGTGAGCATGCAGACTAACAATACTTAAAAGAATATAACCTTGAATCCAATTGGTCTGAAAATACTCTTGTACAATCATTTTTGTTGATTTGTAAAAGGTGTATACACATCTAAAACCCTAAATTTACTTTGTAAAAATAAATCTTTAGCAATAAATGGCACTATCAAAATCCCATGATTCTTCAGCTGCTGTGTAGTGTTATTTACATGCTTTTCAGCAACAGGTGAAAAGATCTTCTAGGACCCCAAACCAATATATCAAAAGACCCTGTAAACTGCACGTGCAGTTATACTGTTGTTACCTTTGTATGAAAATATGGCTACATGCTTTATGGTAAAGATAATGTAGCTCTTTGCTCTGCTACAGTGTGCTGCCAGCACACATCTGCCACTGGGTTCCATTATGTCATAGATGCATTCTTACTGCACTTGGCTTTCCCAGTGGACACCTGTGACAAACTACATATGGAAAACAACAAAATGCTATAAAAAGACTGCTGGACTCAGACCTGTTTCTGCCATAGGCTCTTTTTCTCAATAAATTTCTGATATATATATATATATATATATGTATATATATTTTTTAAATCATGCCTTCACTATACATATTTCGTATGTGAGTAAAAAAAAAGACCCTCATTATTTTAAAAGTGGTAAGTTTTGAGAAAGTGTTGTGAAACAGAAACATGAAAGTGTTAAAGGCACAGTAAGAGGGAACTGAGTGCTACATATAGAATACTGTATTTCAAGTCTGGTAGGTTACTCAAGTCCAAAGCCTTCTGAGTTTGAAATGCCAATAGTCAGTTTCTGTTTCAGATCTTTTTTGCTCTTGTACGGGGGAAGGCAGAGTTGATTGAAGCAAGTGTGTGCCACAGGTAACCTAGGGAAAGAAATAACTTTTAAGGGATACTAGGTCTTAAAACAGACATGAAATGACTAAGAAACTTAAAAAAATCTGCATACATGGAGATCTATTTTCCTGTTGCATGATGACTCATGTCTTCTTTATTGAGAACTTAAGGATCAAGTGCCATTCTAGATAACAGGAACATGTTTACAGACAGGACAATCAACACGCCTGTCTTCATTAAACTAATTTGAAAAGCATTTTGTTTGGAGTCAGACAGATCTGAGTTTAAATACTGCTTCCCTCACTTCTGTGGGATTTTGAATTTCTCAGTGTCTCCAAATCTCAGTCTCCTCACCGATATGTTAAACTGTTTAAGATTGTGATCTATGTGAAATACCTAGTAGATAGTATATTGTTATAGTTCAATCTTGGTGGTCAGAAAGTTATAACAAGCCATTTTGGGCCTGTTTTCAAAGCTGTTGTCCTCTATGCACACTGAACATCCAGGCCTTGAATCTTTCTGATTGGCTCCCTCCACATCATTCTACCAGATAACACTGTTGTCTTCGTCCAGAGTCTCTAGAAGCATCTCAGAGCCTTCTCTTCAGTTTTTATGAATTCCTCAGCATCATCTAATAGCTTTCAGCAAAGCCAGTATGTAAGAGTGGAGATTAAAAAGAATTCTGTATGGTCAGAGTTTATACTGTGAGACCATACAAAAAGATTTACAAATACTAGGTGAGTTACCATTTATGGAGTCTCTGGATTATGATAAGGACTGTAGCATACACTCTGATACGCACTGCTTCATTCAAGCACCAAGCAACCTAAAAGTGGTTATTATTCCCACTGTATGGATGAGGAAAATTAGACATGGAAATAAACCGATCAAGTATCCAAAGCTGGAAAGGAGTAAACTTGAGTTTCAAATCCAGCCAGGTCTGACCTCCAAACCAGTGCTATTTGCTAAGATGTAGAAAAGCACTGCCACTCACATTCACCAAAACCTGTCAATCATCAATAGTGTGCCTTACAGAAGAGACGGAAAGTCTTAGCTCGGATGGAACACTGTCCTGTCTTTTGAGGAACATTGTCACTGTACTGGATGGAAATGTCATGTGTCTTTGACAGTTATACTTAACCTTATATTTAATCAATGTGAGGTCCCTGCTGAGAATCTAGAGTCATTCCAGGTTCAGAACTAAGCTGTATTAGCTCCTGAAATTATCTCTGAAGTAAAAATAGTCAGAGACATTTATATGTTGCTTTTGTATTAAAATAAGTTACTTACATTACCTTTTAATTCAATCATATTTTTACTGCTATAAATATTCCAAAAAATTCTGTTGAGCAAATAAACCTACAAGTACAAATACTTCTCTTGACATTTTCTCATTCTTTTAATTATGACTCATATAGAAATTTCTTAAGTATATAAAAATATTCATTTATGTTTTAAAATATAATATTTATTTTTTGTGTGATGTATACTCATGTACATATATGTGTGGTGGTATACACAAACATGTGTATACATAGAGACCAGAGGAAGATATTGGGTATCTATTCTATCACTCCCTGCCTTTAGTTCATTGCAATTGGGTCTCTGACTGAACCTAAAACTTGTCTTTTCTTTGAACTTGGCTGGCAAGCCCCATGATCCTCATGTGCTTACACACCCTTACTCCAGCTCAAGGGTTACAAGCTAATGTGGCCACACACCTGGCTTTTTATATGCATGTTAGGGATCTGAATTCAGGTATTTGTGTTTACCCAAAGAACAATATTCTGATCCCTAAAGTATAATTTTGACATCAGTTTAAATAGTCATTCAGGAAACAGTTACTACATGGGTGCCTATATGGAGTATAAGATGCATAAGGCCTACCCTCTCTGTCTTGAAGAGAGTGCAATAACTGCAACATAAGGTGGAGTGAAATATATTGAAAAAATGAAGACTTTTTGGTGTCACAGGAGAAGTCAACATTAAAAAAGATCTTCATGAGAAGTAGCAAGCACCTATCATGTGAAAAATGAACAAATCAAAACAATGGGAGAAAGGCAGGCAAAGTGTTTTAAGGATGAACCAAAATAATATGTGGATGTAAACAGAAATGATGGACTCTGGGAATGGAACTGATGAGGTACAAGAAAGCTACTAATGCCAGTGTGTCAGGGCCAGGCCAGTGTCATAGGGAAGGAACTGTATAGGAACTGGACAGGGAAAGTGGCCTTTAACAGCACCAGGGTGGGAGCAACTGGGAAAGCACAGGACCAACTCATGTTTGGAAATGAAAGGTCTGGAACAAGATTTGAGGAATGTTCAATGTGAGCCGTAGGGCAAGGGTGATCATAATGAAAGCTGTGCCTTCTCAAAGTACTTTCTTGAAGCCACAGAACAGTGGAATAGGAGTAAGGAAGACCAGAATTAACTACCCATTAACACTATTAGAAAACTTTAACATCATGGTCTTTATCACTTCATATGTGAGGAGCACAAGACTTGAAAGATGCCAGTATTAGAAATACTTAAAGTATTAATATAGTAGTTACCTCTGCCCTTTTCAAAAGCCCCAAGTTCATATATTTCCTAATTATAAAAATCATTTACAGAGGGCTAGACAACATGCTACTACAGGACAGGCTACGTTCTAAAGAAGACCACAGAGCAAATACTTGACACGGGCATTTAAAGGAGACAAAAGGTACTGAGATGTGTCAACATTGCCAGGAACTTTCAGCCACAATCCCCTCCATTTCAAGGTCACATTGACCCTGAAGAATTTTACATGAAAATGACTTCAGACTAAAATACTCTTTTGATTCCAAAATTACTAATAAGTTACATATTAAAAATGGTTAGCCGGGCGGTGGTGTACAACGCCTTTAATCTCAGTACTAGGGATACAGCGGGAGGTAGATCTCTGAGTTCGAAGCCAGCTGCCAGCCTGGTCTACAGAGTGAGTTCCTGGACAGCCAAGGATACACAGAGAAATTCCATCTCAAAAAATCAAACCGTCCAACCAACCAACCAAATCAAGTAAGTTATAACCCAGAGTTTACCAGTTAGTAGAAGTTTCATTCTTTGAAATTTTAAAATTCAAATCTGCCATCCCTCCAACAGGTACTCTGTCGCTTCCCGTGGTAAAGTGCAGCAGCTTCTTCTGCAGCTCCAGAGGGAATCCAAGCACAACATCCCAGAAGTAGCTGCACAAGGAAACTCACACATGATGCATCCTTAGAGACTCTAACAAACTATGCTCTGAAAAAAACTTCTCTAATACAAATGTGTTTGATAATAGAATAAAATAACATTTTATAACATCATTTAACCAGTCTAACAATGGCTATCATAGAACTCGGGTTTTTGTTGTTTTTCTATACAACGTAAAAGTCTTTTTTTTTTTTTTTTTTTAAAACACAGTGCCAGTAAAACGCTATTTATGAATTTAGCATCTTTGGAAAACATCTCTATACTTTGATAGAAAGAAACTGATACAATTTTTTCCCAATGGGATTCTAAATTCATTCCTATTTTAGTACTTTTACTTTTAGAAATAAATGAAGACAGGGTGGGGATGCAGAATATTTAACTTAAGTCATATGAACAAGCAAGCCACATTCTCTTCTGTTCTGCTATATGAAGGTCAGAGCTCACCGTATGGTCAGGTCTGTCTTCGCATAGCCATCATACTGTGTACTCCTCTGCAGTGCATGCATATCCAGTTCAGGACTGCCACAAACCAGGATTTCAACTTCTTCTGGTCGAAGCAGCTGTCAATAATCATAAAAACGATAACTAAAAATGATAGTCTTCAATGAAATTTGAGCTGTTTTGATTGCAGAATCAAATCATAGCCATTGTGACAGTTTCAGTAAATCAAACCACTGTTGTTGTTGAAGAAAATGCTTTCATTTATGTTTTTCTACTATAGTATGTATTTTGTTTCAAAAGGTTTATGTCTTATAACAGTAATCAGTAGTTTGCTAGAAAACCAAGCAAACAACTCAGCATGAACCAAACACATTCTTCTCCAATCAGCAGGAAGCACTCATGTGTCCTCATCTGGCTGTCCTGCCACCTCTGTGCACTGCGGCCTGGGCAATCTGCTAGTCTAGACCTAGTCTGCTTTGTGTCACTCCCTAGGTTTCTACCCTTTAGGTGAGTTAGTTCTCATCTGAGATTAGATCTGAAAAGTAAGCAATACTATGCCATGTAATTCTTATCTCCCCTTTCTCCACCCTCCTGCTACCAGAGTCGTAAAACTTAGTTACAGCTCAACAGTACTTCTTTCTCAAAGGCACTTACCAGAAAACATATTACAAAGGTTACTCTAAAAGAGTGGTTCTCAACCTCCCTAATGTCATGACCCTTTAATACACTTTCTCATGTTGGGGTGACCCTCAAACACAAAATTATTTTTGGTGCTACTTCATAACTGTTTGCTACTGTTATGAATCATAATCTGATATACAAGATATCTGATATGCTATTCCTGTGAAAGGGTTGTTAGACCTCCACTGGGGTCATGACCCACAAGTTGAGAACCATTACTCTGTAACAAGCCAGAAAGAAAGCTACTTGCTTCTGCCACCAATGGAACTTTGATAGTCCATTTCTTTCTTCTTTAAAAACAACTCAAAAGAAAGGCTACTCCAGACTCTTATGATAAAATAGAAGGGACATTTGATAGGCATGATGGCATGTGCTTGGTTATTTAAGGTGAAAGAACCAGGGCTAGAGAGATGGCTCAGTGATTAAGAGCACTGACTGCTCTTCCAGAGGTCCTGAGTTCAATTCCCAACACCAACATGGTGGCTCACAACCATCTGTAATGCGATCTGCTGCCCTCTTCTGGTGTGTGTCTGAAGACAGCGACAGTGTATTCAATACATAAAATAAATAATTTTTTTTAAAAAAGAAAGAATCATATAATATTTACAAAATGGTATTGTAACTCCAAGTTACATGGCCAAGACAAACCAAAGCACTGTGAAAGTCCACTATGCTTTTGTAGATGAACTATAGGCTCAAGGTTGCTGACAAACCCCTTGAGTAGGCAGGGGTAATTACACAGCATGCTCCCATGCACCCCAACCCCTGGAGCTAGGCATTAACTCCCCTGCTATGCTCTGCTCCTATGGCTCAATATCCTCATAGAGCATTTAAAGCCCTAATTTAAAGCATAGCAGAAGAGAGAAAGAGCTAAAGTCACATTTTTCTCTCTCTCTAGTAGAAAGGATGAAAGAAGAGCACTACTGTTATTTATATTTTTAAAAACTTTTTATTGCTTCTTTGTGAGTTTCCCATCATGCGCCCCAGTTCCACTCATCTCCCTATCCTCTTGTATTCACCCAATGCCCCTGTAACTTTCCCCCAAAAGAAAATGAAAAGCACATAAACAACAAAAATAAACAAAACAAGGCACTTAATTTTTAAAAGTAGAAATATTTTGTAATTTTAAAAGCTTATTTACTATGATACTTAAGGAATTATCTTCTATAACATTACAAAACCTAATTAAAAGTTTAAAAATTTAAACTCACCATTAGGGCATTTGAAGCACACACACTGTGAAATCCACAGTAAAATGCAGCAAATTGCTTATAGATAGATTTGTTCAAAAGGAAGTCAGTATAAAGCTGTACATACTCTGGAAAGCAATTTCACATCTGTTATATAGCCATAGTAATAAAAAGGTACTAATTCACTCAATTTAATGGCATCTAACTTACCTCTTCTATTCTGATTGGTAACTGGAATCTTATCACCCCCTGGTTTTAAGTTATAGGATTTAATTACTCCAAATTCTTCTTGAAAAACCTGATGGGCGATACCGTATGTTAATATGTTGACATACTCTGAGGCCTCAGCAGCTAGCCTGTAAACAATTCTGTCTCTCCCTTAACACACAACTGCTGAAGCCTCAGCTTTCCATGCCATTTACATTAAGAAGAGGTGGCACTCTGAGGTAAAAAAGCAGGTCTTTAATCCTTCCTGTTAAATACAGTTCATACTTTAATAAAGCCCACAAAACTTGTATGGCAAGTGAGCAAGGTTTTTTTTAATCTGACACATCACCTCTCTTAAACTTCCTGTGTTGGGGCAGTGTAAGAGGCTAGCTAGCTTTTGATAAAAAGCAAATCAGTTATGGGAATGTGCAAGTGCCTAGGAGAGTACCATGCCCTTCATGAATTCATTTCAGTGCTGCAGACACATGTGGCACCACCTCTATTACATTACTAATTTAAAAATTAGTTAAGCGAGAAAGGATCTTGCTGCACAGCTCAAAATCACAATTCTTGTGTCTGAGACTCCTGAGTGCCAGGACCCCGACATACTGCTACACTCAGCACTCAGACTTAAGATCTTTTTCTTAAGATTTTACATGATTAGTTCTTGTTCATCTAACAAGTGCTTAGGAACAAATGACATTTTCTTTTTTTCTTTTTGTTTTTTTTTTTTTGAGACAGGGTTTCTCTGTGTAGCCCTGGCTGTCCTGGAACTCACTCTTTAGACCAGGCTGGCCTCGAATTCAGAAATCTACCTGCCTCTGCCTCCCAAGTTCTGGGATTAAAGGCGTGCGCCACCACTGCCCGGCAACATTTTCATATTTAAGATGTACAGCTCATTCACAGTAGTATGCTTTTATCAGTACCTGAAATGTTGAATAGAAATCTTCTTCAACGTTGCCTTCATATGATAAGAGTTCCTTTAATCCATGGGCCAATTCCTATAAAAATAAATCTGTGTTCAGTCTTTTACAATCAACTAGCATTACTTCAAACTGTAAGGACACAGACTATGAGTTCCTGACCTGTGAGAACAAAAAGTAAACCCATATTTTAAAACAAGGATTTGAGATGTACTTTCTAAGACTCAAGATAATTGTTAATGATATCTACCATCCATAGCTTGGAAAAATTGAAGTCCACACAGGAGGGAATCATCCAGTTCATACTACAGAAATCCAACTCTACACACCATGCTTAAGCAAACAGGTGTACAGCTCTCCTGGGATTTCCAGTGTAATTGCTGTTTCTCGGTCATACTACTGCTTATGGATTTGGAGTGCTTCTCATTTTCAAATCACATATATATATTTTAAAAGTGCTACTATTTTATGATGCAGTGTTTAAACATCAGACATACAGTTCACACATGCTAAGGGGCTTATCCATTTTAGTTATCATGTCTTCCTCTTCTAAGAAAAGCCTGAGAATGCTTGAGACAAATATTTACTTACAACTTCAGTTATATATGAACAAAAACTTAAAACTAGAACTGGCTCAATATTTCAATTTTTATCAAGTTGCATGAAAAAATACTCTTAATTTATATTAAATTGTTGAAGAGATAAATAATGTCATGGGTTGGAATAATCTTATTTTACATAATAAATTTTAATTTCATTAAAAAGCACAGGGACCAGGGCCTCAGAGCTGGCAGGGTAGCAGTAATTTTATCCTGATTACTATAATACATATATTACCCACAATCATCTGTAAGAAAGTCACACTTCAGTGTAGGAACTATAAAGAGAATGTGAAAGTCTACCATCAGAAATGGATGGAAGAGCAAGCTCAGAGCCTGACAACAGCGGCATTTCACAAGGAATGATACCTCCAGCTCTATTCTTTGCTCCTCCTGCATGGGAAATGAGCCTATCTCCTCCCCATGGTCTCCTGGGTCCTCCCTCATCTGGTATGATATCCACACCACATATGGGAGATCCTCCCATGATGCCCTTCTCCTAGGAGGATGTCTGTGGAACTTGCTCTTAGAATGAGGCCTCTCATAGGAGGCCCCATGTCCAAGACGCCTAAACTTCCCATGATGAGACCTTCTGCTTGCCCTACGACAGTAGATGGTACCCACTCATCCTAGCATGACTCAGCTGAACAGATAAGCAATTTTGTATCACTTGGTCTGTTTTGTCAGATCATGGTGCTGTATCTGCGTGTTTTCTGGAAGTACAATAGAAGAAGACTTCTCCCTGTTTCTAGCAATGAGAACAGTCTTGGATGGGAGAAGTGGGATAAAAGAGTGCCGTCTTCACTTGTACTGTGAAATGTGAAAGTAAAACTGCCAGCTGGGTTTTCTTATGTTAAAGTTCCTATTTTATACAAATCCAGGCTGGCAGAGACTTGATATGCCTATTACCATAGATATTTATTTTAAATTATGTTTATTTGTGTAAGTCTGTGTATAAACATGTATGCAAGATTGCAGAGGCCAGAAGTGTTGGATTCCCTGGAGCTGGAGTTAGAAATAGTTGTCAGCACTCTAATATGGGCACCAAGAACTGAACTTGGGCATTCTACCAGAGCCGTAAGAGCTCTTAACTGGTGAGCCATCTATCCAGCCCATTATTTGCTTTTGATAATTATTTTTAAAACAACCTAGTATTGTCATAAGGACATTAGGGCTCAGAGAGGTTAAATAACTCACCCAAGCTTACAAAGCCAATAAATGGCATGGTTGGCACTCAAGTCAATGCCCATCACACTTAAAGATCTGTACTACTCTGTGGGATCTTAGACACATTGCAGAATAGGTCTCTGTAAGGAAGCGGCTTTTTAAAAGTAAGACAGAGAAAGTTCTAAAAGGAAAGCCTGATTTTAAAGTAAGAATAGCATTAGAAGACTACAAATAAGGAGGCAGTTAGCATAACATGCCCACAGGTGTTAATGACATACTTACAGGCATAATCTGGCACAAGTCGTCAATGGTAACACTGCAGATGCCTACTGGTGTACTCTGATCACTAGGTACGACGGGAGGGCTCAGTAATTTTTTGTAACAGCAGGGAGGAAAACGAATATCCAAGGTGATGCTGTTATAAACAGCTAGTCCCATGAGCTATGAATACTAAATGTTAAGTATTAACATAAAATCCATGACAACAAATGAATTTTGAATTATGCACCAGTCTTCTTTCACATCTAACACTGGCTTTCTAATTAGTCCATCATACCTTTCTTTTTTCTTTAATTTCATTTTATTTATATACTATAAATATTTTGATTAACAAAAGCCATGGGAAGAGGTGTTCATTTGATAGGATTTAATGATTTCAGGCATTCCTGTAAATTATTTAATATATAAAAATTACTAAGTTTAACTAAGTATATTGGTAGTTTTGTAGGAAGTATTTGCAGAATTTGATTTTAGAAATTGCCATTTTTAGTTATTTAAAGCTTAAGTAAGACTGTGTTAAAGGAGTTGGTATGAATAAGATACGGAGGTACAAATGCTGTTAATGAGATAATAGTGTAAGCAGACTCATATAAAACTTGAAGGTCTAGAGTTCAGATATCTTATTTACTTGTAAAATTTGTCTACTTACATAGTAGAATGTAACTTATCAATCTGCCAAAAGAGGAAGTTCAGATCAAATTTCCTGTATTTTAAAGGTCAGTTATTAAAGTTACTTAAAGAGTAATTTATTTTATCGATTCAAAAGGAAACCTAAACACACAGGCCTAGCAAACTTGAATACTGTCAATTTAATTTGCAGAGGCAAAATGAGGGCTGAGACATAAGACACAGCTGTACTGTTTTCTAAGTAACTGCACAGGCCGACCAGTGTGTGTAAGAAGATAGATACTGCAAATACACTCAAATATATAATCAAGATAGTAGCAATGATAGTAATCATAATACTACAGTGTTACAATTCATAATTCTCCACAATAGTGATAGCCTCTAAACATTTTTCATTTAAAAAATTTTAATGCTAAAATCCTAAAAGCAAGTTGCCCATAGTAAGGAAGTAGGTTAATAGGCTTATGCTACAGATTTCTTTTCTCTCACAAAGAAATGCTTTACTGCACACTAAGTTAACCTGGTCTAGTTGAGACAGGGATGGAGTAATTTTTCTGCCAGTGTCTCTGAGTGCTTTGTGCTGTGGACAGTCTGAAAACCTGTACTGTACTATATTGTCTCTATACAGTTTCAATATCCTTTTTTGTATAGGTAATTCTACTTTTAAAATGTCACTGTTATTAATACTCTTTATAACATTTTACCATTATTATTTTGTTTCATGGCTCTACTACTTGTAAATCTAAAATCTTACCATATTTAAAAATAACTGTAGTCAAACACTAATTGTGTGAGTTTAATTTTAGACATACTTGTTTAACATGAAATATACACATAAGAACATGTTTAGTATGATCTTTAAGATACTGATTGAATAAAAACCACCAATATTATGAAAGAAGATAACTGGCAAGACACAATTTTATGAAAAGCACTATTTCAAAAGTTCAACAGCTAACTTTATTAGTGATATCAGGAAGTCAAAATATCACAACTCTAAGCTGTGATATAGTGTTGTAAAGCAAGATAACCACATGCTCCAAGAAGTTCAAATAGATCAAAGTTAGTAAAAAGTACCCAGAAGTTGGGCACACTCAAGTGAGACCTGTAAATTACAGGAAAACAGGAATCCATGACTTGTTCAGCCTTCTTGGATAGTGTGGAATTAGTCGCTCTGGACCTTAGCTATGACAATCTATAAGCATTTCAAATTAACTTGGCTATTTCAATGTGTAGTTTAATTTCCTGCTTTTTCTTTGATTTACTCTTTCAAGTTCCATATACATCCTCAGGATTTAATCATAGTAAATGTAACACGCCTTGGATAGATGTGCTCAGTACTTCCCCAAGTCCCAGGGTGATCACCACTGCTTTGTAGCAAGTCAGTAACAACTCAGCCTTTCGTTCCCCCACTCTCCTCTCAGCTTCAATCCCTACCTTCTCTGGGAAGATTACAACATACACCTTCTCCACCTCACAGCCTCACCACACTTATTTTGATGCTAATCTTGGCTTTAGTGAAGTCACAATACCCTTAGTACAAATTATTAATGCATGTCACAGAGTCATCTGACTGAGGATAAACTACCCTGCATTGATGCTCATCTGCTGATTTAAATGCTAAACGTCTCAAAGTTGGAATTTCCCTCTTTTCTACACATCTTCAGTTCTTGCTCATCTTTTTACTCTTCTTTTATTTCCCACAATTATATTTCTTGTAATTTAAAAAGCTAAAAATGAAAAATCTTAATCATAGTTTAATTCTTATGTGCAAAATATAGTAAAGCTTATTCTACTTTTTCATATTTTTAAGTTTAATTCAATACTCGGTAGTCATACAATTATAAATATCTTCATTTTTAAAATGAGTAAATTATAAAGATTAAAGAATTTCTTATATTTAACCCTAAAATAAAATAAATAAAAAGCTAATATACAAGGCATCTTTGTCTAATATCTAACCTCTCTTTGGTTCACCAGTGTAGGGATAAATTACACAACATATCTGAGATAGGGATGAGAAACGGCAAGTTGAGTTTATGATATTAACAAAGCTGTAAAATAATTATGTATGCTTTAAATATTTCCCATTGCATTCACTTTTCAATTTTTAGGGTTACCTCCTTCATGTCTCAGTATTTCAGGGTACATTAAAAAAGCTAAATTTAATTCTTACAATTTCAACTTAGTAAATTGAGTAAATTAGCACAAACTACATGGACAGAAAGTATTTTATTACAAATGGAAAATACTCTAGATTTTAAAAACTTTTTAAAAATTTTTGGTAATTCTGATATATAAATAATCATTTTGAGATAAGTCAGCCACTTTCTTTAAATGCATTGAGGATATATATATACATATATATATATTGCATATATATAGATTAGAGAAAATCTAATAAATCTAATATTTAATTTTCTAAAACAACATTTTTCTAAACTATACATTAAAAAAAAAATATTTAAAAAACAATCCCCAGTCTAGTAGCACCTCCTAGTGGAAAGTTTAAAGGATACAATTCCAACCAATCGGAACTCAGAATAGTTATCACATTTAAAGCTGCTAAACCAATGGCAGTGTGAATCCTTGTGGTATGTAAACATGCCTGTAGAGGAAACACAATGTGTCCACAGATGAAAAGCACTGGTAAGTACATATGAAATCTACCAAAGGCAAATCACCAGCAACAGTTCTGTTACAAATAATCTTTCATGTTAAAAATTTCACAGGATACATTTATAAATCTTAGTAAAATATTTATAGAAGGCATTTTTATATATTTGAGGTGTAAGATTTTACACATCCATCTATGTTATAATATGTATGATATGTATACCCTATAAACATAGAAATTCTCCTTTGAAGGAAAACATTTAATAGTTGCTAATAATTATGTAAGCATTTTCTCTAAATAAAATAAAATAGAAGATTTTTGTCCTTGAAAAATTAACTTATGAATTTCTATTTCATTTGTTTGTGGTTTATGTGTGTTTGCATGTTTGTGTGTTCACATGTTCATCTGTGTGTGAATCCACAGGTTGATGTCAGGTGTCTTCCTCAGTTATAGTCCATTTTATTTTTGAGTCTCCCACCGAATCTGGAACTGACCAACTAAGCTAGACTCTCAGGATCTACCGTGTTGGTCTCCCCAGTGCTGTTGTTAAAGGAGTGCTGGCAGTGCCTGGCTTTACACATGGATACCTGGGACCTAACTTGATCCTAAGGTTTACACAGCCAGTGTAGACTGACTAAACCATCTCCCAAGACCATAGACTTCTATTTTTTAAAATGACTATTTAATGAAAGAAGCTTTACATACAAGTACAGAAAAAAAAAAACAAACAAACAAACTATAGGCTTGTTTGAAAATTCCGAATGTTCTTTATTTCAACGGGACACTTCCATTCATTTCATTTATTCAAGAGAGAGATGGCTATTTCTGTTCAAATTCTACATTTACAGCTGATAAAAATGTAAGGGCTATTACTAAACTTCTACAAGTCTAGAGTGACAATGATCACAAACATTAAACACTTACCATAATCTGGATGGAAAATCTGGCGAATAAGGAGGAGGAACCATTCTTTAGTCAAGCCACCCATATCCAAACCAGCTTCACCTACAAATGTGACTTTCAACTTCTTCTTCAAGTCAGCTCTCTTCCGGGTTAACTATTTGAAGAAGTTATGTAGCAAGACAGAACAATGAAAAGGGAATTTATTTTTTAATTTTTGGGAACAATATTAGGCAGACTTTAGCTTATTTTTCCTTCCATAAATACCTATCCATTCATACATCTATCCATCCATCCATCCATCCATCCATCCAATTTGCCAGACAGTATAAGCTAGGTGTTATTATTCATTTTATAGATTAGAAAAAAGAATTAAGGGGCCATATGCCTTGACAAAGGGTAGTGCCCCCAGGAATCATAGTGTCCAATATTTTAATTTAGTAGACTATAATATAAAATAACGTTTTATGGCCCTTTCTCTTTCAACACTAAATAAAAACCCCACATAGATAAAATAGCCATTATCTCTTAACTACATGATGATCTGACTGCAGAAGTGTATATGCAAGGAACTTTGCAGTATACATCCAGAAGTCAATGTTCGCATGAATCTGAATAGGTCCTATGTACCCTATACCTTATAGGTCAGACCTGTAAATTTAGAGATGAGCAACCTGAGGTGTCGAGAACTAAAACTGACTTGTTATACACCTAATCAGAAGAAAGGTGGCTGGTCTAGAGTCCAGGTAGCACACTAAGAAACATGAATTCCATATTTAAGTATTATACATCAACTCCTCTGAGGAATTAACCAACTACTGATAAACATCAGAATGTTATAAAGCTTATTTATATGAAATTTATGTTAACTATATCAGAATTTATGCAAGTATACATATCTGCACATAGAAATAATAGTTTAAAAATTTTAGTAATAAGTCAGAACCATTTTGGAATAAATTATACCTCATCAAGTGAGTCGCTAACCAGATGTGTCCTCCTTACTTTCATATTTAGAAATAACATATTCATATCAGGTCTTTGTCTTCGAGATACTTTATCCACCAGACTTTGCTAATTAAATAAGAAAGCAAACATTTTTTCACTTTTACTGAAGGTATAATTTCATTTAAAACACTTAGAACAGTCAAAATAGCTTAATTCTTTTTTATACTATCTCTCACATAAATAATTTCATAAATCAATTACATACATTTTAGCTTGTGAAACATCTTATTATTACTTTATTTTGGAACCCTAGTAGCCAGTAGGTACCAAAATCTTGCTCAACTTTTATAGTGAGAAGGCTGAAATGCAATTTCCACAGGCCTCAGACCTTCAATAGCAAACTTTCCTGTGTAAAAAAGGGGGACATTTAATCCAATGCATGTATTCCTAGTGCTTAGCTCAGGCTCAAGCTATTTTAGATACTTAATTTAACCTAAAAGAATAGTCTATTTTTAGAAAGTAAAAAATTAATGTATCTGTAGGTTCAAAGACATTATCAATGTTCAGATCTTTAAATCTAACAGTTTTACTTTGGAGAAATATAAAGATTAGAAATAAAGTTATTCTACAAGATATTTATAAAAATATTATCAATAAACTCAAAGCTTATAACTATCCTAGCTATATCTAGTAATTGGAATATAATTCAGGTACTAAAAATGAGTAGGAAAACTACGCAAACAGTTCAAGCAGGGATTAAAATTATATATATAAAATACTGTGTTACCTCTGTTGATTAAAGTGTACCAAAAGAAAATTTACCAAAATGTTAACATATATGCTGGATGATACATATATAAAAGATTTGAGAAATGCAGTTTTCATGTTTCTCCAAAATATAAGCACTGAGTATATAAAAACCAACATATTAGAATTATAAGAAATGTATAAATAGCATTTATTATTCAAAATCAATATGCTTATATGTTTACTTATTTAGATAATGATTATTAGACTATTTCATTGTCTTTGGTGACAATGAAAATGAATTTTGTGCAAATAAGGGTCAATATTTCAGACGCCTAAAGTACACTAGTGAGCTATCACATAGTATCTCATGCCCTAAATCAAGTTTGAGACTTCTTAAGATTTTGCAGGTTACTATAATAGATGCCAATTCATACCCTCCCCGAGGCCTCCAATCTCCAGTGTGAAGACTCTTAGTAGAATTTTGCTTTTCTGGGTCCCATCTTAGCAAGGAAGTTTGTATTTCTGGACAGTGTCTTGTGGAGCACATCTTTGTCTTATTTTTTCTTTCTCATCTCTGATCCTGTTCTTGACCCTATGTAGCTGTCACATGTCGACAGTAAATTTATTACCTCAGATGCTAATAGAGTCAAGCTTTGAGGTCCTTTTCACTGGAAATGCATACTTGCCATAAGAATGCTTCAAATGAAAGAGGCCATCAAAGGCAGAATTTTAGGCAGTCTTATGGAACTTATTTATTTACTTAATTTTGCAACTTCAGATTACAGCATAAGCTGTGTGAAAGGAGTCACCAATCATTAATTCAAGTGGCACGGCAGTTAAGAAGAACCAGTGAGAACTAACAATGTTGCTGGGTCTTCGGTCTCTTTCTTCCCTCTCACCTTCTGTGAAAGGATATCTGGGGCTCTCCTTTCCCTTAGGAGACCTGCAGCATCTGATACATTAAGCATGAGTGGCAGCACACTGCTAGGGAAATCTAGATAAACTAGTGCTATCTACTTTATTTAAATTGTATCAAACCACACAGCCAAAGTGAAAAGAAATTACTTTAAAGAAAAGACACATGACACAGAAATGCAACTAAGTCAAAGTGTCAAGATGACTGGCTATACAGATTAACTTTTAAGCCAGTATCTGGTGTCAAATATTCCCATTTAATGCCATTCTTTGGGGGTAGCATGGCTTTGGAATTCTCTTTGGAGCAATAGGCAATAAAATTTCTTCTGATATTCCCATAATCAATGCAAGCTGATTTGGGGAACTTTTCAGGCACCAAAACCTTTGTCTTTTTCTTTGACATAAAAAAATATAGCCAAGGACTAAACTGTTGAGAAATAAAATATTTTTATTTTTATATTTTGAAATATCATAATTTATATTTTGTTGTTGTACTCTTGAACAAGACATGGGAATAATTTCTGTTTACTCTGTTTTTCTTTCTACTTTAAGAAGCTAAGCAACTCTTTCATCTTTAACATTGTACATATTCTCATTGTGCAGTAGGCACCAGATATGTGTAAATGTGTAGAGGAGCAGTGTGAGCACTCACTCTTGTGCTGTCCTCAACACTGGTAGGCAGTGCAGAGGGCCAGGGAGAAACCTCACCTTGCGCTACATTTTCCTAGTCTGTCCTACTGTCTGTGCATTTCCCATGTACTGAGAAACAATTATAAAACCTTCCACTCTCCTTGAGCATATTTCTTAGTTCTATAGACACATATTAGTTCTAATCACCTAATGTCTTGGTTATTTCTGATTTTCAGGAACTCCAGAAAGTGCTACAGTGTGAATGATCTGTGTTAATTCCCTCCTGGTCTCATCATGGTTACACAGTGAAGTCCCAACACAATCCTCCAATTTGGGTCTATCAGAAACACTTCTGCTGCACTTACACCATACTGGGAGGCAGAGTAGATGAGGGCTAGTCTATCTCCCATACTGTGAGCAGGATTACCTTGTTGGGGCAATAACATGAATTATATTTTTAACATTTCCTGATTACACTATAACAATTCACAAGACATTTAACTTATTTATTAGTTACTATATTGATTACAGTCAGCATAAACATGTTTTGTAGCTGGCTTACCCTTGCGATGCTTATCATCTGTTGTTCTGAGTCTCTTTGAATAATGATTTTTTTTGCAGCTATAGAAATAACGAATGGGTACTGACAGAAGGAAAACCTGCTTTACAAGTGAAAACAGAAAAAGCAAAATGGTGCATTTTTAGCAAAAGTACACTAAGGGAATCTAAGGTCCCTTCTTGCAATATAAAACATTACTTTTGTATGGTGTTTTACTATTCACAAAAGATTTTATGTGCATGAGTTCATTTCCAAACCTTATGAAAAATGTATCATCCCTAGACGTACAGTATTTTAACTATTTTTCTAAATATGTGCTAGTCACTTACATTGTTCACACAAATCACTTCCATTTTCCCAGTCACCTGTATTATCACCTGTGATAACATGGCCAGCAGCGAGAATAGGAAGCAAGGATTGATGGTCCAGAAATAGGACAGAATATTTACATGTTCAAATGAATATGCAATTTATTAATCAAGGACTATTTCTGATGTGTGAGCTTCAGAAATGAAGAAATGTAGTAGTAATAATAATATATAAAAAGCAGTCATAAATTAAGAGCAATATAATAAAAATGAGAAAGCTGTAAAATATGAAATATACTTACTTTTTACAAAGATATAACATTATTATCAAAGGGCATGGAAATAACTTGTCTCCCACATCAGAGCTAAGTCATACACTATATATAAAAGCCACAAACTCCTCAGACATAAATGCACATGGAAAGAATGAATATGGCAGCAGTAACACTTTGAGAGTTTAGACTCCCATCAGAAGTGGCTGCAGTGTAGATGGGGTATAGCTTAGTGGAAGTAACTGCAACAAATCCATCAATTTAAGCTGTATCCCATCTGAACACAGAAGTAGTGTATTTGTGGCCACTTGTTGCAAAGAAGACATGAGAAAGAAGAGATAGCCCTATGTACTGAACATCAGACAGCCTTTACTCTGAGTTAAAACTGGTAATAAATACAACTTGCTCAGTACTAGTAACTAATAATGAGTTACTAAAGCCAAAAGGTTTGAAAAGAAAAGAAATGCAACAAACCTAAAAGGATATATGTTGGTTTCATTATATACTTTAAAACAGTGCTTCTCAACCTTTGCCATTTTGGTATTATAAAAAATAAAATACATAAAAATTAAAATTACTATGTGCATGAAGTACCCAGTCAAACACCCACAGTCAGTAATGACCTGCCCTGAGTTCCAGATCCCATTCCAGAGTCCAGCTGACTTCCACGGCAGATGGGACCCACTGGAACACCTATGGAGTTAACTGTTGGTGTGCTGCATTGTGACTGGAAGGAGCGCATATTAAAAGCTGAGAATGAAATAGTCAAACTATTAGCTGATTTATGGCTACACTTATGCTAAAACAGGAATTAGAGCATCTTTGTAAAAGAAACTCTACCAAGAAAATATTCCTCAGACTGACTACAGTCCTTAGAGGAAACTGTTTTTCAGTTTTGATTGTTCATATGTACACTGAGATTTGAACAGAGGGCCATTATACATTTTGGGTCAATTCTGGTAGAATTACTGGAAAATTTTAGTAATCCATGTGTTTATGTGGGCTCTTTGGGGTATTTATGCCTATATTTACATCTTTCCATCTCCTGAATATTTCATGTTTGTGAAATAAACTATTTTTGGGATAGGCTTGATAATTTAATTCAAAGTAAAAATGTGGATAAAAAGTATAGTGTATTCAAGATTTTAGTCAAGCATTTTGAACATTTATTATTGCACTAAATAAACTACGAAGCTCCTTTTCCTGAAATATCAATTCTTTGAATAAATAATTCATAATCACTTTTTGGTGCAGACTGAGGGAGAAGAGCGAACATATATTAAGTGGCCATATGTGTGTGATCAATGAATTGGACTAGGTACTGGCACACTGTGGCTCCAAAGATAAAATGGCTTATCATCAGTTTTTGTAAATAAAGTAATCTAGAACATCCACAGTAATTCATTTACATAGTGTCTAAGGGTTTTTCATGCTAAAATAGCAATATGTATTATTCACAGAACTGAAAATATTTATCTTCTAGTCCTTTAGGGGAAAAAAAAAAAACATGTTGTCCCTGTGTGATGACAACACACAGGGTAGTAAGCTCCAAGAAACCTCATACCCAGGCGAACCTTGCTGTTCCTCAAGAGATACTATTAATTAAAGCAAAACTATATTAATGTGTATAAAGGGAAAATGTAGCAAAAGTTAAACCTCTTGATAGATACAATGACACTTTAAAGCTACATGTCTAAGTGATATGTTTATATATAGAGAAAATATATACATACTAGTTATACAAAGTTAAAATCCAAATTACTTCAATAGCATTTGTTAGGTAAATAATTAAATGAGCTATTGATCATACCTGTGAGAATTTCCAAAGCTCTGCCAAGTATGATACTCTTCCATGAGATCAATGTGATCCAATGTAGAATTATAGAAATCAGTGTAAGGAACAAGGGGAGGGTGAACCAAATTGTTGGCAGTATCTGTGAAGAGAAATTCTTATATAGTGCTCTTTTCCATCATGTATGTGATTTATTCTAATAATAAACACATTATTTTAAAATCTACTGGCTAGCCTTAACTTAAACTTCTGTTAAAATAACTACAGTTCCAATGAAAAGGCCACTTAAAAGTCTATGGCAAAAAATACAGCTATTTCTTGCTTTACAAAAAAGTGATGAGGATCATAAAAATATTTAGAGAAAGGGGGCAGGCAGATGGTTATCTACTCGTCATTTCTCCACCGGTGTCATCTCTTGTAGGAGTCCTCAGTAATTAGTGGGAATTCATGTTTTCTCAGGAATGAATACTTAGTGAAACATGTGCACTTAAGACTATAATACAAGCAAAAACAAAGCTCTTCCAGCCTTGTAAAACATTTATAATTAAAAATTTTATATTTTGTAAAATATATAAAATGGAAAATGACTTTGTTTTCTTCAAAATAATGGTTTAAAAGTTAAAGTTATCTCTCTAGCACTCTGCGACCCTTAAAAATATGTCCCTAATACTTATCAAGAGAAAAGGGAGACTGAGTGAGTAATCAAAACCTACTAAGTAAAGCCAGAACTTTAGCAGCGGATGGAATCCACCAGGTACACTTTGTTAGAGGCGGGAATTCTTCAGGTTTTGCTGGAAACAGGCGTAAAGAAACAAATTGCAGCAATCTCTCTACCAGTTGCTTGAATTTCTTCTGGGATAATCTGGTAAAGATTTTGAAATAATTCCAATCAAGACTTTCATTTCTTATTTTGTCAACATATTTGTTAGAGATCAAACTACATCCTATACAATAGAAGATAGACTATTCATTCTCACAAATTATATTAAGTTGAAAACATTTCAAAAGATGTAAAATCCTACCAATACTATTTCTCAAATAAGAAATAAACACCCAAATTACTGCAGTATCATTAATATAACTGTTAAGGCTTTCAGGATTTAGCCAGTACCATTATTACAAATCCTGTTCTTGAAGACTAAGATTTCTTCCTTATTTCCCAGATCAGCACTTGTGAACATAGAATAGTGGAGAGAACCCTGAGACCTTGGCAGGCATGAGTGCGATTCAGCAGGGTAGTGCTTTAGCCCTCATTTCAGTACTCATGCAGTACTCTTTTCTAACATGTCTGTGATTTATTCTAATAATAAACACATTATTTTATTACCTACTGGCTAGCCTTAACTTAAACTTCTGTTTTAAATAACTACAGTTCCAAAGAAACTTCTTTATAGTCTTCCCATAGTCTAATATGTTTTTAGTATTTTATGCTTATTTTTCATGATTATGTTACTTTAAAATGGCCTTCCAGACAGGCATGGCAGTGTACACCTGTAATCCCTTTGGGAGGCTGAGACAGGAGGATTGTGAGTTAGAGGTCTACTGGGATACATGGCAAGTTCCAGGCTAGCCTGAGGTACAGACTCTAGCCTGTCTCAAAAATCTAAAGGTCTACAATGTAATAATTAAGTGCTGACTATGTAATAAGTAAGTGCTGACTATGTAATAATTAAGTGCTGACTAGTTCCAATGAACAAGAAGGATGTGATGCTCTACACTGAACAAGAAGGACATGGTGTGTTGTACTAATAAAATGGGTGTGTTATGGTTATACTGACATTGCATATAGTGCAACCATTATGATCTCAATTTAACTAATCAACTTACATGGACTAAGCATCAAGTATAAGCACTCACAGAGTGGATGCTTGCTGAGCTGCCAGGAATGTAACCAGAGGCTCCTAAAAACCCACCCAAGCAAAGGCTCAGTGATGTGTGTTCGTTCAGCATTGATGGTGACTTCGCAAATACAGTTCGTATTTGAGTACTAATACCAATAATAGTAATTATTACTACTATAATTAATAGTAATAATTATTATTATAGTCATCATGAGAACTGACAGTATTTAAATTTTATTTTGGAAATATTTTGCCCTTTTAGTTTTTTCCCATCACGGAGAAATAACTATTAATATAAATATAGTCCTGAGGGGAAGGAGTAATGTGCTTTCATACTCTGGTATTTTTAATAAGGAGAAAGTATCACATATGTGTTAACAGAGAGACATAAAAAAGTAAATAAAAGGACACAGAATAAAATAATAGCTGAGCAAATCCATTTGAAATGTATAAAAACAGAAATGTGCTATATAAAAACTGCAAGTAGTTGATATTTTCAACAATTTTCACAAGAATAGTTACTTAGATTTAAAATAGATATTTATGTATCTTTTATGTATTACTAATATATACATTTTATGACTAGCTTTTGAAGCATTGCAAAGTATAAACATCACTCCTAAAAATCTTCAAAACATTTACATGTTGTAAAAGTTTACAACAGTTTATCATAAACTTAATAATATCACAGTTTAAAGTGAGAGACTATGAAAGTTTTTGTTTACTTTTTAAGCCAGTGAACTAGGACATGATGGTCAGCTTCCACTAAGGTAGCTATCTGTCGTAGCAAATGCGCATAGATGACATATGTAGATGTGATATTAAATTGAGGATTCTGAAAAAGATATCAAAGAGAACTATGTTAAAGTGAAGGAAAAACACAAAGCTTAATGAATTTTAAGTGGTAAATTCAGTAAGCTACATTTAAGTTTGTGTACTTCTTTAAAACAACTTGTTATTTAAGTAAAACTGGTTTCTGATACAGGCCTTGGAGTCATGACAGACCTGGGTCTGAGGGTTGATCCTACCACATATTAGCTGTGCACCATTAGGCATGGTTTTAAACTTTAATTTTCAATTTTCTCGGCTGTAAAATGGAAATAATACTGATCTCAGGAGTCATTTTGAGTTTTAAAAAAGAAAACATATAAAGCACCTTGTTCCATTTTTCATAAACGCTGGCAATCATTATTATCCAATTAAATAACAAGACAATAATGTGGGCTTATTGATTAAAAAAAACAAAAGGAAAACCAGGTAAATGTAAATAGTAAAATCTTTGCACTGGGAAATAAGTTGGCTTCATTTATCACAGAGAATAACAAGCATGCACTCTGACAACTTTTAAATGTTAAAGGACTGAAAGAATGCTCCTAAACTAAGCAAACCCCGTATTTGTCTTTCAAAAGCTGAAGCTCTTTTACAGTGTACATTTCATAAATTTCCATAAAAGTCCTATTATTAAAAATCAGGTGCCAGAGACTGAAGGAAGGACAAGCCAGCCTAAATATAGCTGTCTCCTGAGAGGCTCTGACAGTACCTGACTAATACAGATGTTGAGGTTCACAGCCATCCATTGAACTGAGTACAGGGTCCCCAATGAAGGAGTTAGAGAAAGGACCTATGGAGCTGAGGGGTTTGCAGCCCCTTAGGACGAACAACAATATGAACTAACTAGTACCCTTAGAGCTCCCAGGGTCTCAGCCACCAACCAAGGACTGTACATGGTGGGTCTGATTGTTCTGGCAGCACATATATAGTAGAGGATTGTAAATTCAATCATCAATAGGAGGAGAGGCCCTGTGAAGGTTCTGTGCCCTAGTGTAGGGGAATGCCAGGGCCAATAAGTGGGAGAGAGTGGGATGGCAGGCATGGGGAAGGGGGAGGCAACAGGGGTTTGTTTTTGTTGTTTTTGTTTCTTTGTTTGTTTTTGGAGGGGAAACTGTGAAAGGAGAAATTTACATGTAAATAAAGAAAATATCTAATAAAAAAAAAAAAAATCAGGTGCCAGGTGGAGAGCTGGCCCGGTGCTTCAGAGTGCCTGCTGCCTTGCTGAGCTCAGGAGTCTGGTTCTAGCACTGAGAGCTGTGTGCAGTGTAAGTCCCAGGGCATCTGACTTTAACCTTCCTGAGTATTCTACACAAGTAGCTCACACACAGATACACAAAAAGTAAAAATAATATTTTAGAAATTAACCCAATTGTGATAAAAGAGAACACTGTTTTTCAAAACTGAGTAATGGGCAGGAGTGAACTCAGAGCACTGAGTGCTTCACCCAGCAACAACTCTGGGAAAGGGTGATGTGTGAGCAGAACTTCCAGCTCACTCACACATGCCTCTGAGGGAGCTGAGCTTTAGGGGTCATTTTATACCCTTTCTTATCTACATGTTTTCTATACTATAGCTTCAAATGAGTTAACATACCCGAACAACTTGGGTAAATTATAAAGAATGATGTAAACGTAGTGTTAACTAAGATAATATTTTTTAAAAAAAATTAAAAATAAAAAATTGCTTTTACTTAATAGTTTAGTATGTTTTCATATTTTTGAATCCACCTCTCTCATGAGAAAGTATTAATTTGCTTTCTAACAAATAGTAACAACTTTTATGCTTCTATCAGAATTATAATGAACATTAGTAAAAAACAGAAACCTGTATATGAGGACATTCTGTGGCCTGTGACAATTAGTTCAAAGGAAAGAGTGAGTGGCAAGGGAAGAAGAGCCATCTGCTCAGGAACACTGGCAGGGAGGGAGGAGCTCACTCGTCACTCACCCGAGTTAGCGTCCAGATGCTTGGTACAATGCTAGCCTTTGGGTTCCACGTAAACATTATTCTAAAGAGTATTAATACTATTGCCAAGTAACTGTTATAGGATAGAATTTAATTTGCATATGCAGATTGACATATGACTTCAATAACTCTAACTTACCTGTAGCAGTATAAAATATGCTCTAAGATCATCTTTTGTTCGTGGACTGAAAAAGGAACATGCATGATTGATTTCAGATGAGTGTTTAATTTTACAGTATCTAACAAAATATGACCATTATATGTGTTTGTAAGAACTGAGAAGCCAAAATGAATTTAGGTTTACATGCATTATTTTTATTGAGATATAAATATGTCTCCAGTGTGCTTTCAAAGTAGTAGGCTGGTTCTGAGTATCACTTAAAGAGCAAGTTACAGAGGAAGGCTGTAGCATTTTAAAGTAAAAGGCAGACTACGGAAATGGTTAAAAGTCTAATGAATAATCAGTAATTTAAAAATACATTTTATTTTAACATGGATTATTTTTACTTAATATTTATTTATACATTAAAGAAAGAAAATATGCTTCAGTCCACTCCTGAAGTGACTGAAATATCTGCAAACCGGCAACAAACAGGCTGATAGTGGATCCACATCTCTCCTGCTCCTTCAGATCCAATCTCCAGCTCTGAAGCAGAAAACCTGCTGTGGTCTCTTTTCCTTTCTGGTCCTACCTCTAAACTGATCACAACCTTCTCCTCCAATTCAACACATTATCCAAACCTCTAATAGCAGCAGGCATAACCTGGAAAAATATCAGCTGAGTAGGCCATGGAAGCAGGTCCACAGAAAATTTCCTACTAGGCAGCATACAGCAATCACACTCTAAAAAGCCAAAGAATAAACAGAAACCTAGGAACAAAACTCCATTCAACAAAGACAAACCTAGTACAGCACCCAGACCAGTGGTGCTTGTTCTTAACCTGTGGGTCACAACCCCCACAGGAGTTGCATATCAGATATTTACATTGTGATACATAACAGTAGCTAAATTATAAAAATAATTTTATGGTTTGGGTCACCACAACATGAGGAACTGTATTAAAGGAACTGTATTAAAGGGTCACAGCATTGGGAAAGCCAAGAACCACTAAACTAGACCAACAATCATCCTGATTGCAGATACCCTGATAATAACATAAAAATACCATTAATAACAGCCAGGGCACTGTGTCTCCACTGGAGGCCTGCTATCCTACCACAGTAGGCCCTTTTAACATAGCTGAAATACAAGAAGACTTTAAAACCACCTGAATGAAGATAACAGAGATCCTTAAAGAGGAAATTAATAAATTGCTTAAGGAAATCTATTAAAACACAGGGAGTGGAAAGAAATGAATAAAACTGTTCAATGGAAACAGAATAAATAAAGAAATCCCAACTGAGGGAATTCTGGAAATGAAAAAAATTTAGAAATTGAAACAGGAACTACAGAGGCAAGCTTCACCAACAGAATATAAGAGATGGAAAAAAGAATCTCAGGTATTAAAGATAAAATAGAAAAAATAAATATACTAGTCAAAGAAAACGTTAAATCTAAAAAACTCCTCACACAAAACAACCAGGAAATGTGGGGCACCATGAAAAGACAAAGCTAAGAAAAATAGGAACAGAGGAAGGAGAATCTCAGCACAAAAGCCCAGAAAATATTTTCAAAATAATGATTGAAGAAAAATTTCCTAACCTAAAGGAGGAGATGCCTATAAAGGTACAAGAAACATAAAGAACACTAAATAGATTGGACCAGAAAAGAAAGTCCCCCAGCACTTAATAATCAAAATGCCAAATATACAGAACAAAGGGAGAATATTAAAAGCTACAAGAGGAAAAAACAAGTAAATTATAAAGACAGACCTATTAGAATTACACCTGACTTCTCAATGGAGACTCTAAAAGCTAGAAGGCCCTAGCTAGATGTGCTGCAGACTCTAAGAAACCACAGATGTCAGCCCACACTACTATACCCAGCAAGACAATCACTACAAATGAAGAAAATAAGATATTCCATTTTAAGCAATATTTAGTTATCTATCTACAAATCCAGCCCTGCAGAGGGTGCTGGAAGGAAAACTCCAACCTAAGAGGGAAAACTATAACCATAAAACCATAGGAAATAAACAATCCAGACAACTAAAATCAAAGGAAGTGAAACACAATCACAAATGCACACGTGTACACATGAATGCACATGTGTATACACAATCACTACCACCACTGATAATAACAACAAAACAACAGGAATCAACATTCATTGGGCACTGATACCTCTCAATGTCAATGGTCATAATTCCCCAATAAAAAGACTAATAGAAAGGATGCCAAAACAGTATCGATCTTTTTGCTGCATCCAAGAAACACACTTCAATATCAAAGATAGAAATTACCTAAGGGTTAAAAACAAGATATTCTAAACAAATGGACCTAAGAAAAATAAGTTAGTGTAGCTATTTTGATATTAAGCAAAATAAACTTCAGACCAAAACTAATCAAAAGAGATAGGGAAAGACACTACATACTCATCAAAGGAAAAAAATCCACCAAGATGATATTTCTATTATTAACATCTATGCCCAAACAAGGGCACCCACCTTTGTAAAAGAAACACTACTTAAATCACATACTGACCCTCACACACTGACAGTGGGCTTCAATACACTATTATCACCAATAGACAAGTCATCTAGATAAAAACTAAATATAGAAATGCTGGAGCTGATAGATGCTATAAACCATATGGACCTAATAGAGATTTACAGAACATTTCACCCAAACACAAAAGAATATATACATTCTTCTCTATATTTTAGGGAATTTTCTCTAAAATTGATCATATACTCAAACACAAAGCAAGTCTCAACAGATCAAGAACATTGAAATAACTCACTTCATCCTCTCAGGCCACCATGGATTTAAACTGGATAGCAACAGAAGAAATAATAAAGCTTACAAATTCATTGGAAACTAAACAACTCTCTACTGAATGAAAAATGTGTCAGGACAGAAAGAAAGAAATTAAAGACTTTCTAAAATTGAATGGTAATAAATACACAAACTTAAGGAATATATCAAAGTTGTTCTAAGAGGTAAATTCATAGCACTAAGTGCCTACATTAAAAAACTGGAGTTACCTCATATAAGCAACTTCATAGCACACTTGAAAGCTTTCAAATAAAAAGAAGAAACACCCAAAAGGAGTGTAATAAACTCAAGGAATAAACTCAAGGCTGAAATCAATAAAGTAGAATAAAAAAGAACAATACAAAGAATCAATGAAACAGAGTTGGTTCTTTGAGAAAATCAGTAAGATCGACAAACCCTTATCCAAATAACTAAAAGGTAGAGAGAGAATATAAAAATTAACAAAATCAGAAACAAAAAGGGGAGGTAACAACTGATACCGAGGAAATTTAGACAATCAGATAAACATACTTTTAAAAGCCATACTCTACCAAATTGGAAAATCCAAAGAAGTGGATAATTTTCTTGATAGGTACCACTTTTAAAAAGTCAGAAGTTAAATCAAGATCACATAAGCAATTTAAACAACTTATAACCCTTGGTGAAATAGAGGCAGTCATTAAAAGTCTACCAACCAAAAACAAAAAAAACCTTTCTACCAGACTTTCAAAGAAGAGTTAATGCCAATATTCCTCAAATATTCCCACAAAATACAAACAGGAGAAACACTGCCCAATTCATTATATGACGCCACAATTTTCCTGACACCCAAACCACACAAAGACCCAAGAAAGAAAGAAAATTATAGACCATTTCCCCCATGAATGTAGATGCAAAAAGACCCAATAAATACTTGCAAACCAAATCCAAGACACATCAAAAAGAACATCCACCACAATCAAGCAGGCTTCATCCAGAGCTGCAGGGATGGGTCAATATATGGAAATCAGTAAATGTAATCCTCCATATAAACAAAGAAAAAAACTACTATATTATCTCATTGCATGCAGAAAAGCCCTTTGGAAAAAATCCAATATTCCTCTATGATAAAAGTCCTGAAGACATTAGGGAAACAACGGGACATATCTCAACATAATAAAAGCAGTTTACAACAAGCCCATAGCCAATATCAATTTAAATGGAGATAAATTCAAAGCAATTCCACTAAAAATCCAGACTAAGAGAAGGCTGTCCATGCTCTGCATGCCTATAGTACTTGAAGTCTTAGCTAGTGCAATAAAGCATCTGAAGGAGAGGGAGGGGATGCGAAATGGAAAGGAAGAAGTCAAATATCTTTTTTGCAGGTGATACGATAGTATGCATGAGTAACTCTAAAAATTCCACCAGAGAACTCCTACAGCTAATAAACACTTTCAGCGAAGAAGCTGTATAGAAAATTACTGTACAAGAACTAGTAGCCTTCCTATACACAAATGACAGTCTGAGAAAGAAATCAGAAAAACAACACCTTTCACAAAATCCTCAAATAATATAAAGTATCTTAGGGTAACTCTAACCAAGCAAGTGAAAGACTTACTTGATTAAAAAAAAAAATTCAGGTCTTTGAAGAAAGAAACTGAAGAAGATACCAGAAGAAAGGAAAATCTCCCATGCTCATGGACTGGAAAGATTAACATAATAAAAATGGCCATCCTACCAAAATCAATCTGCAGATTCAATGCAAGCCTCATCAAAATTCTAATACAATTCTTCACAGATCTTGAAAGGACAATTCTCTACCTTATATGAAAACACAAAAAACCCAGTATAGCTAAAACAATCCTGAAGAATAAAAGAACTGTTGGAGGTCTCACTATTCCTGATCTCAAGTTATATTACAAAGCTATAGTAATTTAAAACAGCATTGAATTGGCATAAAACAGATGTTCATCAAAGAAATCGAATTGAAGACCCAGACATAAACCTGCACACTCATGGATATCTTGATAAAGAGGCCAGAAATACATACTGGTAAAAAGACAGCATCTTTACCAAATGGTGCTGGTCAAATTGAAAAGCTGAGTGTAGAATAATGCAAATTGATACATACTTAACACCCTGTATAACACTCAATTCCACATGGATCAAAGACCTCAACATTTAAAATCAGGTAAACTGAACCTGATAGAAGTGAAAGTGGAGAATAGCCTTGAACTCACTAGCATGAGAGAAGACTTACTTAAAAAAACACTGATAGTGTAGAAACTAAGATCAACAATTAGTAAATAGGACCTCATGAAACCCAAAAGCTTCTGCAAAGGGTGCCACCACTCAGACGAAGTGGCAGCCGACAGAATGCGAAAAAGATCTTACCAATTCTCCATCTGACAGACAGCTAATATATAAAATATATAAAGAACTAAAAAAAAAATTGATATAAAAAGCTAAATAACCCAATTAAAAATGGGGTACAGATTTAAACAGACTCTTCAAATAGGGGAAACTCAAGTAGCTAAGAAATAGTTACAAAGATTTCAACATCCTTAGCCATTAGACAAACGCAAATCACAATGGCTTTGAGATTACATCCTACTCCTCTGATGGCTAAGATCAGTAATACAAATGACAGCTCATGCTGATGAGAATATGGAGCAAGGAGAGCACTCCTCCATTGCTAGTAGGAGTGCAAACTTGTACAGCTACTATGGAAACCAATACTGCAGTTCCTCAGAAAGATGGGAATGTATCTATCTCAAGATCCAGTATAGTGGGATTTTTGGTTTCTTTAAAAACATGGAAATATTATGGGAAAGTGGTTTTGTTTTAATTCCAGGTGTGAGCTATGGAGCTGCTCTGACTGTCCACAGCAGCAGAGTTTCATTTAACTCATGCCCTGGCAGGGGTGTGATTTGGCCAGCTGCAGATACTTTCTCCAAGTGTATGGTGTTTGGAATTCTGTGAACTCTTTTTTTTTTCCTTTTACTGGATATCTTATTTATTTACATTTAATGTTATCCCCTTTCTCGGTTTCCCCTCCTGGAGCCCTTGAAAGGGTATACAAACGAGGCTACTCCTCTTCTCTTCCTTCTCTTCCTGCTGCTGCTGAAGAAGATCAAACTTGCCCCAAGGAACACAATGCCCCTAGTCAGCAGAAAGTAGTCTAATGATATGGATGCTCCCTTCCCTCTTCTTACCTTCTTTCTCTCCTACTGGGGACTGGAAAGATGAAGAGGGTGGTAGAAAAAAGAATTGAAAGAAGTAGGCAAAGATGTGGTTCCAATCCGGTTATACCAGTTTGGGTATATACACAAAGGATGCTTTATCCTATCATAGGAACACTTGCTCACCCATGTTAATTGCTGCTATTCATAATAGCCAGAAATTGGAAACGACCTAGATGTCCCTCAACAGATAAAAAAGATGTTATGTTTACATAATAGAGTATTAATCAGGTATTTTTTTTAAATGACATGAAACTTGCAGGCAAATAAATGGAACTAGAAAGAAAGAAAAAAACCCTCATCCTCAGTAAGGCAACTCAGACCCCAGAAAGATAAATATGGTGTGTATTCCCTTCTATCTGGATATTAACCATTAAATAAACGATAACCCAGATACACTCTATAGACCTAGAAGGGGAGGTATAGAGAAAGGAACTGGGGAGGAGAGAGCACATGGATCTCCCTGGGAAAGAGAAACAATGATTTTTATGGATAGACTGGAGTAGGGGCAGGGAACAAGAATGGGAGAGTCAGGTGAGAATTGGGAGGTAAGATGAGGTTAAGGAAGGGAATGAAGGGAGAGACAGCTAGAAGTGAAGGCATTTGAGGGGCAGTATAGAAACCTGTGTAAGACAGGAAGGAATCCTAATGAAGTCTCCGAATAATGAGGGAGCTGAAACCCTGCTGGTCCAGTGCTGGGGATGGGTTTCATCCAATTGAGTTGCTAGCTTAAAGGGTTCCATGCATTCCCAAAAACCCAAACTGCTGCCTAGACAATAAGCTGTTCTCCACACACTAACATCAAGGCTCCACTGCCAAAGATAACACTCACATAACTCACTGCACATGGAAAGGCTGAGCTGGTGCCTACAAAGAATCTACACCATTATGTTCTACTGTCTATGACAAAGCAAGGTACTCTTCTGGCTACCAAAAGAGAACGGTAAGCACCAACTCAACCACAAAGCCTTTGATCTACAATCTGTCTGTCCTGAAAAACATGCTAGGGCAACAGTGGCACAAACCTTGTGAGAGTAACCAACCAATGTCTGATTTGACTTAAGGCCCACTTCATACCTGATACTGCTTGGGTGGCCAAGAACCAGAGACTAGATAGTCCAGAGACCTAGGATAAAACCAAATGCTATTTGTCTAAAAAAAAAAAAAAAAAAAAAAAAAAAAAAAAAAAAAAAGTAACAATAAAATGAGTCTTAATGCTATTCTGCTCTACTCATAGATCAGTGCCTTATTCAGCTCTCACCACAAAGGCTTCCTCCTGTAACAGATGGGGGCAGATACAGAGACTCACAGCCAGAAATAATGCAGAGAGAGACCTTGGAATATACAGCTCTAAATAAGGTATCTCCATCAAATCCCTTCCTCAGAGCCCAGGGAACTCCGTGGAAGAGGAGGCAGATGGAATGGGGGAGAAAGAACGGACAAAGGGCACCAGGAGAATAAAGCCCTCTAAATCAACTGAGCAAAGCTCATATGAACTTAAAGAGACTCAAACAGCAATCATATAGGGCCTCCTATATGGGTTGTCTGGACACCAGTCCCCTGCACACACACACTACCTTTCAGTTTCTGGGACTCCTGAATGTGTAAACCCACAAGTTTTGATTCTTGTGCCTTCTCTTGGGGCTCTTTAATTTTCAACTGTCCAACTTCAATTTTTTTCAAATATTTTATTCTGTTGTTATCTCCTAGAAGCCTATTCTTTGCTAATGAGAGATAAGAAGGGAATGGATCTGGATAAAAGAGGAGGTGGAGAGGATCTGAGAGGAGTTGAGGGAGGGGAACTGTATTCAGAATATATTGTATGAGAAAAGAGTCTATGTTTAATAAAAGAGGAAGGTCTATAAACCAACTCACATCCAGCTGCTAATTAAAAGAATTTTACTTTGGACATCCTGAAATATCTTGATTTTAACATTATTAGTTTTGTCCAGGGGAGTTTGAGTCCCAAATCTGACCACTGTTTTTCACTTGTTCAAAGTTTATAGTACAATGTCACAGATACACAGGAAGTAACTTTCTAACTTAAAAATGATTCATGAACATGAAATCCTGAAATCCAAGATCTTTCACTGGATGCCAGATTAAAGGCAGAACTCGGCCATTAAAGCTCCTGGGGATACTAAAGTCAGAAGAGTTTTCTCTCTGCTCAAGACTTAGGTGTTCATCTCCCACTTTAAGTCTTTTTCCACCAAATTAGCAGTGCCATTCATGTTTACATGAATTATTAGGCATACACAACAAAAATTCATGCATGGGCTTGATGTCTCAATGTTTCTGGTGAGGCTTTTGTTGTCATGCTAAGGACCAGTTTGTCTTCAACTCTTCTGGCCTGAGTTGTTTACCAGAGGTAGCAAAAGTTTTCTTTAAAGCTACTTACTTATTTTCTGAAAAAGAAAATGTATTGGCTACAAAGAAGCCCAAGGTTATGGACCAGTACTCATCCTCTATCTGCATAGCACATATATCTGTACACAAAAATACTTACACATAATTTTAAAAGATTCATTGATTTCCTTTTGAATATTTACAGATCCCAAGAAATCCAAATCTCAGTATACTAAATAGCTTTGCTTCAAGTATTCTATAATTAATTCCTTAAAAGGGGAAACAAGATAATCAAGGGAAGTAGAGGGTGAGAGGGAATTGGGAGGAAAGGAAGAGGGGGAGGGGAAAAAGAGAGGAAGAATCAGGTATGGTAAGAGATGGAGATGTACAGAGGGGCAGGAAATTGAACAGAGGTGTGTAGCAGTGGGGGATGGGGAACTGGGGGTAGCAACCAGAAAGTCCCAGATGCCAGGAAAGCAAGAGCCTCCCAGGACCCCATGGGGATGACATCAGCTGAAATATCCCACAAAGGGGAGGGAGAATCAGAGACCATATCCAGAGGTTAGGCATGGCCCCAGGTTGAGGGATGGGGCCACCAACCCATCTCCAAAATTTTAGACAGAATTACTCCCGTCTAAAGGAAATACAGGGACAAAGAATAGAGCAGAGACTGAAGGAAAGGCCATCCAGAGACTGCCCCATCTGGGAATCCATCCCATATGCAGACACCAAACCCAGACACTATTGAGGATGCCAAGAAGTGCTTGCTGACAGGAGCCTGATATACCTGTCCCCTTAGATGTTCTGCCAGATCCTGACCAATACAGATGTGGATGCTCTCAGCCAACCATTGGACTGAGCACAGGGACCCCAAAGGAGGAGTTAGGGGAAGGACTGAAGGAGCTGAAGGGGCCTTATCTGGCATCAATGGGAGGGGAGGCCCTTGATCCTGTGAAGGCTTGATGCCCCAGTGTAGAGGAATGCTGCACTGGGACGGTGGGGTGGGAGTGGGTGGGTAGGTGGGCGGGGGAGCATCCTCAGAGAAGCAGGGTAAGGGGGGATGGGAGAGGGGGTTTGCAGAAGGGAAATGGGGAAAGGAGATAACATTTGAAATATAAATAAATAAAATATCCAGTTAAAAAATGATACTTCCTAAGAGTAAAACACACATAAAGAAACATGAGATACATATCTAAGTCATCTATACAGATTAAATACCAGTTACAATTACCCTTTCCATTCTTGTAACAAGCTGTTAATGATTCCCTTCAATACTGACTTCTGAATATCTTGAGGCTAGAGGCAAAAGAAAATAGTTAAAATAATTATTAGGATAGTTTGTGATTTTTACATTAATTTATTTGCATATCTGTTTGAATAAATGACAAGCAGACTTAGTGACTGGAAAGTGACACTAAGAGCACTGCAGGGAGCACCAGTGATGTAGAGTACCATAGGATGCTCTCTGGGATGTGCAGTAAACAGTTTGCAGAAATACACAAGGTGATCTTTTGATGAACAGCAAAGCAACAATTTTATGTAACTGAAAAAAAATTCCTTTTTTTTTTCCTTGAGAGGACAAAATCATAAGTCCAACAGTATGGCATTTATTAATTTAAGATGTTTGGCATATATTTTGGACATATACACATTGATTGAAGTTATACTTTTCTGTGCCAAGTGTTTTAGTACATGAACTGGGCTGGCCAAGACCTTTTCATCTTCCTCAGCTTCTTCATTGCTGGGATTACAAACTGCACAATTATATCTGTCCATTAGGGATCATTTAATTCCAATAAGTTAGTCTTGGTAACACAGCAAGTGTTACCAAGCTATGTTCTATTAAAATTACATTTTTCTTTTATTTTAAGATGATAATGTAATTGCATCATCCCTTCCCTTTCTTTCCTCCAAAGCCTCCTATATAGCCCTGTTTTCTCTCTTTCAAATTCATGGCATCATTTTCGTTAATTATTATGTGTGTATAGGTAATATGGTACACACACACACAGCCTGTATAATGTTATTATGTGTATGTTCTTTCTCAGGGAAGACCTTTGGTATTGAATAACCAAATAAGAGAAAAACTGTTTTATCCTAGTGCCCCAAAGTCATAAGAAAGAAAGTATAGACGAGTGGTTCTCAACTAATGGGTCACAACTCCTTTGGCAAACCTCTATCTGCAAAAGTATTTGCATTATGATTCATAACAGTAGCAAAATTACAGTTATGAAGTAGCAACAAAAATAATTTTATGGTTGGAGGTCACCACAACATGAGGAACTGTATTTAAGAGTGTTTAGGAAGGTTGACAACCACTAGGATAGACCAGTATCTCTCTTAAGCACAGATTTGTAAAACAGTCAACAAAATACTAGCAAACTGAGCCAAAAACATTAAAAAAATTATACACTATGGCCATGTAGGATTTAGTCCAACTTTACAAGGATGGTTTGACTTTTGGAAATACATGAATATAATTAATCGCTGACTTCTTGATCTCTACTTAAGACCTACTGTCTCTGAGCCTGTGTCACTTCCTGTGACTGATTCAGAAGTAAACTTTGAGAATCACTCAAGTCACCTTCCCTGAGTAGGTAAAGCAGGTTTTAGAAAGTCTTTCCAAGTACATATTAGATACAGAGGTATCTTCTGCTTAATTCTCAGATAATTAGAAAAAGAATGACCGAATTTTCTGAAAATTCTATTTATCATAAAATTACATCTGATTGTTTAGTATAATTAGATTATGAAGTGGCTGCATCTGAAAAGGAGGAGCTGTAGAGATGAGTCAGAGGTCAAGAGCACTTGCTAATCTTCCAGAAGACCTAAAACCAGTTCCCAGCACCATACACCTGTGTACTACACACCAGCCCATAACCACCTGTAATTCCAGCTCCAAGGGATCAGGTGTCCTCTGATGGCCTCTGTGGGCTCTTAAACAGACACACATTCATTCATGCAAACACACATAAATTAAAAATTAAAATGAATCTTTTTAAAAAATAAAAGTTGTTCAATAAAGAAGAGACGTAGAATTATACTACTTGAATATGTCCATAAACAATACTTACAGTATTAAGTAAGGCATCAAATACAGCATTCACCAAATTGGCATTAACCCCAGAGTCCTCAATAGTATTAAATGAGGCTGTGGCATCTTTCTGCAAATTCAATTAAATAATTAAATGTTTAACATTTCATGGATTATTCTTAATAATATCTGAATTATACTTTTTTTTATAACTCAACTAATCTTATTGTCTGATGACCAAAAAGTAATTATTAAGGCAATTATTGAAAATAAAATTAATGTATAAGAATGGTTTTAGTAATTTTTAAAAATTGAAAAAAATCAAACATTAATAATAGGGAAATAAAATATCTAGTAAAATCACAAATAGTATTTTGATACATATAATTTAAAAATATACCATTTAAGTCAATACTGACTATAAAATGAAGTCCCTTTTTTAAATTTAAAATTATAAGTGAATGAAAAGTATCTTTTATATATTATTTATTACCTTAAATGCAGCATTTAATTCTGTGAAAGAATCAAATGCTGTTATATAAAAAGCATGTACTGTTTTCCAATTTCCTGTGGCCTCAGCTTTTTCTAAATCTTCCCTAAAAAATAAACAATATCATATATTAACCATAAGTGGAGAGAAACATCATTCAGATAAGCAGTGTTTCTTAAAAAATGAATATCATGCTAAATATATAATTTTAATACTGAAAACAACAAAAATCAGTAGTCAGTTGATACAAACAGTATATAAATATATCATTCTTAATTATATTAAAATATTAATTAACTGTTCCCATTTACTTTTTTTTTTCCCTAAGAGTCTTGTTCTGTAGCCCATGTTGGCTTCAAACCTGGGGTGTTTCTCCAACCTCAGACTCCTGAGTGCTAGAATTACTGGTGAGTAATACCATGTGCAGCTAAAAATCTACATCATCTTGACATGTGCCCTTTCTCACGCTCTCCTTTTCCTCCACAATCCACCTTCTGGAGCTTTTATACTTTATGGCCTGAGTCTCTCCCTTTGCATCCCCATGTAAGTGCTTCAAATTATGTAGTTTGATTTTCTGAATGGTGACATAGCTTTTAGAGAATGGTTACATAGTAGATGAATGTGTGTGTGTGTGTGTGTGTGTTTTAATGGTAAAATTAATTTTTGCCAATGTTTTGGGACAATTCTACTCATTCTCTTAGTGTTTGTTGTCTACTGCTATAACATATACACTATCCATTATTCAAACATTTATTTATACCTTCAACTTGAGCTAGCTTGTCTTTTGTGTCTTTACTTTTGTCTAATATACAAATCTACAAGTTCAGCTCATTCTTCAGAGAAAGACGTTAAACTATGCACAGCGCTGACACGTAGCTGACTGTCAGTCTCCACGGAAGAGTGAGATAGAACTTACTCAAAGTCTTTCACGGTTCTGGGCTGGCTAGGCAGAGTAGGTTCTGCAAGGGGTGGGACCTTCCCTTCAGATGATGATGCATCCACAGACATGCGCTGCTTTTGTCTAACATCAAGACAAATTGGTGGTAGGTCTCTCACTGTGAAGTGTAAGAGAACATTCCATGTGATGAATCAAAGCTTTTTCAAATTAGCAAATATCAGAGTACAACATAAACAGAAAATAAAGCATTTTATAATGCACTCACTTTGGGATTATGTAACATTTTGGGATTAGGCACTTTCTAGGCACTTCATTCCTCACAGCTCTTAGACTGTGCTTTCCATAAACTCAGAACCTTTAACAGCTTTCTGACTATACCTTACATAGAGTTGACTACCACTAATCTCCATTCCTCCCCAAAGCCCTTCATCAATGAAATGTATAGTTCTTTCTCTCTCCGTCCTTTCAAGGAATAGCTCAGTGAAACTTAACATTATCAACACTTACTAACTTTTCAGAAATATGCAAATCACTTATATATGCTTTCTTATCAGAGTCCACAATAAGTAAGATCTTGTTTGCCTCTGTCCTCCTATTTTTGAGTTTTGTACTGGCCCATATTTGTTCTTCCATTTTCTTGAAGTAGTTACATGTATTTGAGATCTTACTTTCTTATTCTGGCTATGCATTTCTCATGTGTTTTCATAGTCTTCCTGGCTGTTCCTTAGTTCCTTATTTTAATAAAAATTTGTAATCCTTTGCTGCTAATTTTTACTTGAACATGTTATTTTTAATGATAGAGACAATGTTTTTTTAAAGATTTATTTATTATTATAATTAAGTACACTGTAGCTGTCTTCAGACACACCAGAAGAGGTCATCAAATCTTATTACAGGTGGTTGTGAGCCACTAGGTGATCACTGAGATTTGAACTTAGGACCTTCAGTAGAGCAGTCAGTGCTCTTACCTGCTGAGCCATCTCGCCAGCCCCCTGAACATGTTATTTCTGAGCTCTCAGAATCAAGTGCACCCCAGTCCTTTGCTATTTCTGTATAGAATCCAAACAAAAGCCTCTATGACCCATGTCCCTTCGTCTACTTGCACTCAGGTGTTAGTTTTCTTCAGTTGCTTTTGCTGCTCAATTTGACTGCAAGTTCAGTATGGGGTGCCCTGGGATAAGAAGGACCGTCAGTTACCTCTGAGAATTCTCAGGGATCTCATTGCTTCCTTTAGACCTCATCATGGGTCCTCTATGTTTACCTGCTCTTGATAAAGTCCCTTCAACTTCAGCTTTTGTTTTAGAACCTGCCTTCTGAGCTTAACGATGAATATCTATTATTTATTTTGAAACTATTATTCCAAGACAAATTCCAAACAGCTTTACTTAGTTCTTCTGATACCTCCTGCCCAGCAGCTCACACCAGGGGTAACTTATATTTTTAGTTATTTATTCTGTTTATTTTTATGGGTTTAAGTGGCTATTTTATCAGTTAACTTTATTGTAAATTATGTTCATGATTTTAAACATTGATACATAGTTAACCTATGTTTTACATAGTGATTTAAGGAGACTGAAAGGGCTGGAGAGATGGCTCAGTGGGTAAGAGCACTGACTGCTCTTCTGAAGGTCCTGAGTTTGGATCCCAGCAACCACATGGTGGCTCACAACCATCCATGTTGAGATCTGAAGCCCTCTTCTGGTGCGTCTGAAGATGGCTACAGTGTATTACACAGGAGCGAGCAGGGGCCAGAGTGAGTGGGCAGCCACATGATGGCTCACAGCCATCTGTACAGCTACAGTGTACTCATACTCATAAAATAAATAAATAAATCTTCAAAAAATTAAATAAAAAGGAGACTGAAAAACTGTGTTTCTGCTACTATATTCTAGCACTTGTCTTTTTTTATTTTAGAAAAATGGGAACATTTTCTTATAACTCCATTAGCTAATTTGACCTAACTTTCCCTATAGTACTCTGTATTTTTACAATTGGGGAACTTGTAATCTAAATCTCTTTTACTGTGTTTTTCTTCAATGAAACACATGTAAACACTAAGAACAATGTTCAGTAAGTAGTAAATGACCATCAAGGTACTCATACCATCAATGGATTAATTGACTGGGAAGAGCTGGATAGGATATTAGAAGGTGGGGCCTAACTAGATCAAGAAGGCTACTGTTTTAGTCAGCATTCTATTGCTGTGAAGAAACACCATGACCACAGCAACTCTTTTTTTTTTTTTTGAGTAGCTATTCTTTTTTTTTTTAAAGCTATTATTTTTTTATTAGATATTTCCTTTATTTACATTTCAAATGGTATCTCCTTTCCCTGTTTCCCCTCTTGGAAAAAAAAAAAACTCTGTTCCCTTCCTCCTCCCCCTGTTCACCAACTCACCCTCTCCCCATTCCTGGCCCTGGCATTCCCCTACACTGGGGTATGGAACCTTCACAGGGCCAAGGGTCTCTCCTCCCTTTGATGACTAACTTGGCCATTCTCTGCTACATATGCAGCTGGAGCCATGAGTCCCACCATGTGTACTCTTTGGTTGGTGGTTTAGTCCCTGGGAGCTCTGAGGGTACTAGTTAGTTCATGTTGTTGTTCCTCCTAAGGGGCTGCAAGTCCTTCAGCTTCTTGGGTCCTTTCTCTGGCTTCTTCAATGGGGACCCTGTGCTCAGTCCAATGGATGGCTGTGAGCCTCTACTTCTGTATTAGTTGAGCACTGTCAGAGCCTCTCAGGAGACAGCTATACCAGGCTCCTGTAAGCCAGCACTTGCTGGCATCCACAATAGTGTCTGGGTTTGGTGATTGAATATGGGAAGACTCCCCAGGTGGGGCAGTCTCTGGATTGCCCTTCCTTCATTCTCTGCTCCATTGTTTGTCTCTGCAACTCCTTCCATGGGTATTTTGTTCCTCCTTCTAGGAAGGATTGAAGTATCCACACTTTGGTCTTCCTTCTTCTTGAGTTTCTTGTGGTTTGTGGATTGTATCTTGGGTATTCTGAGCTTCTGGGCTAATATCCACTTATCAGTGAGTGCACACCATGTGTGTTCTTTTGTGATTGGGTTTCCTTACTCAGCAGAGGGAAACATTTTACTGGGGCTTGCTTAAAGTCTCAGAGGCTTTGCTGTCTATTTTCACAGTGGGAAGCATGGCTTCATGCAGGCATACATACACAGTGCTGGACAAGCAGCTGTCAATTCTACATTCAGGTCTGCAGACAGCAGGAAGACAGAGTCATTGGCCCTGGCTTGAGCTTTTGAAAACCTCAAAGCCCACCTCCATTGGTATACTTCACCCAACAATGCCACTCCTCCTAATCCTTTCAAATAGGGCCATTCCCTGGTGACTAGGCATTCAAATCTATGAGCCTATGAGGGCCATTCTCATTCAAACCACCAGTTACTTACTGGAAGTGTAACTTTGAAGGGTTTATTTTATCACCAGACCACAGTCTCTCTCACCTTCCAGCTGCCTTGAGGTGAGCAGCCCTACATCTCTGAATTTGTCCCATGTATAATGGGGCTAAGTGACAATGGAATAAAACAGTGACTCAAAATGAATCTTCCCTCCCTTTAAGTTGATTTTCTCAGGTATTTTGTTTTAGTTATAAGAAAACTAGCTAACACAGTCTATTTTAAAATAAACTTTTCCTGTTAGAAGATAGTAGAATTTTCAATTTTTCATATGCCATAGAGTATGGCTTTCATGTTTAACTAAGCAAGCTTGAAATATTGATGGCTGAGCCCTCCTTAGAATCTGGGGTGAAGCAGGTGGGGGTAGGACATAAGAAATTCATTTCTAACATACTCCTAGGTGATGCTGATGTTGCTTGTCTAGGGATGTACTATGTGATGCATGTATTCAGTAATGTGAAGTGAGAAGGTAGTGATGCTGAAAACACAGAATGCAGATTATTATATTTCTGCATTTCTATAATTATTTTATACTTATTAACTATGCAAATATTAAAGATCTAGCAGTTTGTACTATAAACAAAGATTTGATAAGGGATTAATTTATTATAAAATAAAATTAAATATTTTCAAAAATAATTTTTTATGTTTAAACATTTTTATTAATAGTGAGGAACATTTTTTGTAGAAAAGAACTCCAGTTTTATTACAACGATCTTTTGTGACTCTTCCATCTTTCCTTATTCTTCACTAGCCTTACTCTTTTCTATCCCTTCCCACACACTTTTCCCAATCTGGCTATAAACACCCTCTATTAAACACAAACAGACTCATTCAACTATATATCAGCTTATTCACAAACTAAGCCTATATGCGTGTACATTTTTATACCCACTCACTTTTATTAATACCATGCTGAGGTAGAGCAGTGAAATTCGAGTTAGTAAGAGAACTTGGTTTTGGCAGAGCCTGAGAGTAGGAGAGTCTTATATAAGAGAGACAGTATCGCTGAGGCTGTGAGGACCGTGCAGTGAGGTAGCACCAGAGGCCAACAGCAGGCTCTATTTTTTACTGCCAAAGGTAACTTGACTGATGAAAACTGCAGAATCGTAACATGCATGTTAATGAAATCCAAGTCTGAAAGAAGAGCATAATCCTTTGCTCATATCAGTGAATGGAAGCCAAATTACAGGATGTGACATTCAGCTATTAAGGGAAGAAAAATAACAGCTCACAGCTGCTCTTATGTCCCTAAATATCAAAGCATTGTTTTTTTTTTTAATAAAAATGTAACAATTAAGTTTATTTTATAAAACTTGCCTTCTCTCCCAATAAGACAGACACAATGTAGGTTGGCAGGACAGATCCCTCATCCTCAGGGGATGGGTACTCAGTGTGGGTGCATGTCTTACAGAACGAGCTCCAACAGGTCAATGGATGTGGACCATTGTTTCACACTCTACCCGGTCCAGTGCACCAGAAGATGTGTATCTTCATCTTTGTGAGCTTTGGTGTGTGGGTCTCTCTGCAAGCTTGTTCTTAGAAGTGGCACTGCACCTGGTCTCATCCTGGATACCCAGGACAAGAATAGTAGAGCAGTGGCTTTATAAATATTGGTGGGAGGGACAGTGCAAGGTCACCTCTGAAAAGGTGACATCTCTCTACTTTCACCCACAATAGTGACAATACTGAGTGGGAATAGATTCACTCAAGGGACTGGAGAGATGGCTCAGTGGTTAAGGACACTGGCTGCTCTTCAGGACCTGGATTCAATTCCCAACACCCACATGGCAGCTCATAACCATCAGGAATGCCAGTTCCAGGATATGACACCTTCACAAAACACCGATGCACATTTTAAATATAATAAAATATTTGACACCCTCACAGAACACAATGCACATCTTAAATATAATAAAATATTTCAGCCACTGAACTTCAAGAAAGCAGCCATACAACTGAATTAAAATCCCCATACCATCTTCAATGTCAGGTAGGTGACAAGCAGGCTGAGGTGACCTCCTCCTACAGGAAAAAGCCCAGTTCTCAGAGCCTGAATCTAGCTGGAATCCCTGTCCTGTCATTTTCTGTGGTGGCCCAGTGATGAGTATTCTTGAGGGTCCTAAATGTGAAGCCAGCCTGGTCTACAGAGGGAGTCCAGGACAGCCACACCTGCCTTGCCTGCACATTGTCCTTCAGCCCTCTGTAACACACACAGTAAAGGGAAGGGTAAGGTGCCAAGGCATGGGCACCAGGAACTGCCTTCACTCCCCTGATCCACTCAGGACAGTCCAAACTCCAAGCTGTCCTCAATCCCTTAGCCACAGAACAAAACCTTCTTCCCTTTAGGAGTCAACGTTGGGCTGGGTTGGCCTGTAGAGCCTGGAACTAAGACTAAGTAGGAGGAGGAGCAAGGTGGGGTCTGTCTCCTCTTTCTCTCCAGGGGATTCCAGGAGAGGAATGTAGAAAGAAGCATTCAATGTCCTCATTCCACACAGGTCTGAACAAATCTGCTTCTCCAGGCTTTCTCCCACCCAACCTTCTCCCAAAAGTTATATTCTGGCTTGTATCTCCCTAAGAGTCCCATGCTTCATCAAGTTCTGGTCTTCCAGGAAAGCAGGTCCCAGGACTAGAACAGGATTGTGGGAGCTTTCCAGTGCTTTTCTTTAGTGCCCCCGAGGCCCCAGGAAGCTGAAGGTCTAAGCTTTCATTCCTATCTTGGATGCTCCACCCAGCAGGTGGTCAGTGCAGTGGGTCACCACTGGAAGCAGCTGCCAGTGTTTCCTTAGCCTCTGACCTTGTCTCCATCCCCACTTAGCAGCCAGCTGGGGAATCTGAGTGCCTGTGTCTCTGCATTGCAATAGAGGTACAGGGAGGTCCTCTCTGCGCAGGTGTGGTTGGAAGATGGCTCAGAGTCTGTGCAGTCCAGTCTTCAATCTCTTCCAGGCTCAGATGTGCTTCTGTAGGATGGCAGAGTGAGCTGTCCAGTCAAGATTGGCTCTCCACTAGCCATGATCTGTCTACATCCACTACAGGTACCCCCAATTCTAAAAATATCAACATCCTTTAGTGTGGGCGAGAAACAAAAGGGGAGTTTAGTGTAGATCTCATAACAAAAGGAGAGTTTAAGGCAGTGTATAAAAACAATAAATTAATTCAAAGGACAAGAGACATGATGGGATAGGCAGT
>NW_022196904.1:167582295-167586128 GCF_008632895.1 Mastomys coucha | reverse complement strand
AAGCGCCTCACAAGCCCACAGATGCACAAAAGAGGAAAAATGATGCATGTCAGGATGAACAAGATCCTGAATGGGTCCTTTGCAGGATCCCAGATGTTTCTTTGTAGGCAGCATTCATTTTCACAGCACATGAATCCTTCGGGGCAGCTTAAGATGTCACATGTGTTTACAGTTGGTTGGAGACTGGAAAGCAGGCCAAAGATCAAGGGGAGTGTGCCAGGGACCCAGGTGTCCTGCATCCTGACAAGGGTGCCAATGAACTTCAGAGTGTCCAAAGCATTGTTTCTAGAGAATGGTTTTCTGCCTTTTCTCACAGATGGCTTTTATTAAAGTTCAACTCAAATGAGAGAACCAATAACTATGGTGATTAATTAAACCTCATATCAATATCATAAGTAAAACAGGAAAATCTTCATTCTGACATATGCAGCTGCAATATAAGGATATTGTAATACAGTAAAAAAAAGCAAAAATACATTTGTGAAAATATGCCATTTAGGTTTCATTCAGTCAATACTTGGAACACTCTGTGCTAAATTGATAAGCAGTAATAATTTTCCTTCCTTTTAATAAACTGCTGCCTATTTTAGCTTGTTGCTTAGAAACATTAAGTAAAACACTTGAAACCAACGTAAGAAGAATACAACTGTGACGAGGGCTGGTAGGCAGTATATTAGGATGTGTGTAGATTATAATATAGTTATGTATGAAGGTGTGAGATTATTACAAGATTTTGCCTTCTCACTATTTATGGGTTGACTCTGGTTGAAAATGGTATACGTAGCTTTCTACAACTGTAATAATCAAAATGAAAACTGACATTTTGGTTGGTTATATAAAGACTGTTCCTGCATAGCTCTCAAATATAGTAACAGTGGCTCAGAGATAAACAAAAGTATCTATGTAGATTGTCTGTTCAAGAGAAACTACCCAGGTCTATGTGCTGCTGACAAGGAAGTACTGACACAGTTGTTGCTTTTAATACACAACTGCAAAACATCATACCCTAAGTTTCATAAAAAAGTCCCAGCCTTGAAAAATCAGGAGCTTAATCTATTGCTTGCTGAGTTACTCTGTTGACCTTAGTCACTGAGGCTCTTAGAACATTAGCTTTGATATAAAATTATTGAAATGGTCAGTCATTCCTAAGGTTGCAGAGAACTTGAAAGATCAACCTGAGGGTGTAACTGAATGGACTGCTTGAGTGGGAGTACCTCACCCTTTCTTTGCTTAAGCTATCAGCTCTTTGGGATTTTTTATATTGTAAATATCTGTTACTGCTCTAGTTTCAGTGTGAGCCTGGGAAAATGGGGCCTAAAAATGAGGGGTCTGATGTTTAATGCAATAGGCAACTTTTTACAGAACATCAGACGATTATACTCTAAGCGTTAAGAAGAGTCACCCAAGTAAAGTGTACAATCACAAAGACAGGCCAAAATGTTTTTTCATAGAGGCTATGGTGGTTCAAATGAAAATGGCCCTCGTAGGGAATGGCACTATTAGGAGATGTGGCCTTGTTGGTGGAAGTATATCATTGGGAGTAGGCACTGAGGTCTCAGATGCTCCAGCCAAGCCCATGGTCTCACTCTCTTCTTGTTACCTGCTGACCCAGATGTAGAACTACTAGCTACTTCTCTAGTGCCATGACTGCCTGTATGCCCACCACACTTTCTGCCATAATGAAAACGGACTAAACCTCTGAACTGTCAGCCAACTCCAATTAAATGTTTTCCTTTGTAAGAGTTGCCATGTCCTGGGTCTCATCACAGCAACAGAAAGCCTAACTAAGACAGGCATATGAGTAACAGCCGCTGAAGTGAACTCTGCTACACCTGGGAGGAGCATGAAAACACATTTCAAGAACAGTTCTGTGTTTTGAAGAAACCGAGGTCACAACACTCATCTTATTTTCTGTTCCAACATAAAAACAAAGTAGACAGGACTTACAAAACAGTCAAATAATGATAATAATAATAATAAAAACCTCTCATCAGTGAGATGAATATCATGACCTGCTGTAAAGAAGCTGAAGTAGCAAAGAAAAGTAAAATGTGCATGTTATCTAAAAGCTTTCTTTCAGGTATGGGGCCCTGTTCTACAGCATGCTCCAAGGGCAGCTTTGGAAAAATCAAAAGTCCTATTGTCTTTTCCTGGATCTACATATTACATTCACATATATGGTAGTTTTTAAATTTGCCCATAAGTTCTTTGATATTTCTTCAGTCAAAAGAAGGAGTCTAGTTGCCATCTTTTTGAATATGAGCCAGTCTTAATGAATCCCTGATAATAAAACTTGGTACAAGTCATGACTTGACTATAAAAAGCCATGCAAGTCTTGTTTGGCTTCGTCTTTGGGGATATTCAGTCTTGTAATTCAGTCATTATGCTGTACAGAAGTTAGGAAGCCACATAAAAAGGCCACAGGTAGGTGCCTAGTCCCAGTCCCATCTATAGTCTAAGACTCCAGACACATAAATGTTCAGCAAGCCCTCAGAGGTCACGCTAGGTTCCTATTGTTCAAGCCACCTCAGATAATGCTCAGGGGAAAAAATGATTCCCTTCCAATAATTACTAAACTGTGAGGTGGTTGTTATAATGCAAATAAATAATGGAAAATGTGACATTGGGAAAATCAAGTCATCTCTTAGAATTTCATGCCTCATCTTTTAAACAAATAAAGGGCCTGAAGGGGTGACTCAGCAGTTAAGGAGAACTTGCTGCTCTTGCTGAAGACCTGGGTTTGGCTCCCAACAAGCATATCTGGCAATCCTAACTTCCTGGGATGGCTCAAGGGATATGATGCTCTCTTCTGGCCTCTGGGAGCTTGCATACGTGTGGTATGCTTATTTATATGTATGTACATATTTACATATATTTAGGTATATATACACAATAAATCTTTTTTTTAAAAAAAACCAAAAGAACAAATGGAGGCTTTTGAGGATAAATGGCCAGTTAAGACTTTTAATTCCTCTCAAAATTCCATTAAAACTACAACAAAAGTTCTCTTATTTTCATGATATAAATCTACAGATTCAAAAGGCTATACAGCCAGTTAAAACAGCTAAACATGAAAGCTCAATGAAGTAAAATGAAATGGAACTTCATTTATACTACTGAATTCCTGAAGGAGATGAAATCTGGACATGGCTAGTTAAATAGTGAGGCCATAGAACTAAAGTGAACACTGAAGACAAGCTTAGATCCCTAGTTGGTTTCTCTATGGCATGTCACAAATCCCTCTCCATTCCTACTCCAGCAGAAATCTGGAAATTTACATTCTTTGAAGAGAGTACAACAGACAATTTGGATTGGGAGAAATGTTACAGTTGAGGTGATAAGAGCAGCAAGAAGGTACTGAGCATAGGGTCCCCAATGGAGGAGCTAGAGAAAGGGCCCAAGGAGCTGAAGGGTTTGCAGCCCCTTAGGACGAACAACAATGTGAACTAACTAGTACCCTCAGAGCTCCCAGGGACAAAACCACCAACCAAAGACTACACATGGTGGGACTGACGGCTCCAGTTGCATATATAGCAGAGGATGGCCTAGTCGGTCATCAATGGGAGGAGAAGCCCTTGGCCCTGTGAAGGTTCTATGCCCCAGTGTAGGGGAATGCCAGGACCAGGAAGCATGAGGGTGTAGGGTGGTGAGCAGGGCGAGGGGGGAGGGAACAAGGTTTTTTTTTCAGAGGGGAAACCAGGAAAGAGGAGAACAGTTGAAATGTAAATAAAGAAAATATCCAGCCAGGCAGTGGTGGCACATGCCTTTAATCCCAGCACTTGGGAGAGACAGAGGCAGGCAGACTTCTGAGTTCCAGGGTAGCCAGGGCTATA
>NW_022196904.1:167571037-167582285 GCF_008632895.1 Mastomys coucha | reverse complement strand
AAAAAAAAAAGCAGCAAGAATAAGGGAAGAAAATGCTAATTGCTAGATTCTAAAAATTATCAAGAAACCACTTTCATCTCGTCCTCCTAATAAATCAAACAGTCAATTCAGCTTCACTCTGTAAGTTCTCCCTCTCTCCCCATACCACAAGAGAAGATTACAGCTTTCTTGGAGAATCTGACATACCTCAAAAGAAATAATGATGTTAATTAATCAGACTTCCCTAAACAGAAGCCCATCCATATCACCTTATGATAAAGCTTAAGGTTAATAACCTTACCCATGCCTCAGATTTCAATTATTTTGTTCCTTAGTGCAAATAATAAGCAGAAAGCTAAATATAAGTTTCTGATCAAAAGCTTCCAATGTGGAAAAGACAAAAAATAAATAAATAAAAAATAAAAATAAAACTTCAGTAAATCAAAGTCCATGAACAGAGGTCGGGTGGAAACCTATCTTAGAAAGCTATCATTTCTTCTGGTGGATTAAAAAAATGATGACATGAGAAAGTTCTGTAAAAGAAATATGCAGAGTGTGTCAAAGAAGTCTTAATATCTAAAGACACAGTTACAAGAATTAAATACTCAATAGAAAGGATCTTTATGCTGCTGAGCATGGAGGTGCATGCCTATAATCCCAGCTAGGCAGGAAGCTGAAGGAAAAAGATCATAAATTTGGGGTTAGTCTAGACAGCTTTGTTGGACTCTGTACAGTGCTTGCCTATTATACTCAAAACCTTACATTCAATCACTGGTGGTGGGAGGGAGAAAAAGGGAGACAGGGTCAGGAGAGAAAAGAAAGAATTTAAGGAAATTTCCCCAAAGACAAAACAATATAAAAAGGGGAAAGAGGGATGGGGAGAGAGGGAAAAGAAAAGTTAAAAATAGGATCTCAGAAAGTCTAGGGTTTAAACTACAGGAGATCTAGAGAGGGAACCAGGACAGGAGATATCATTTGACATGTAAATAAAGAATATACCTTCTTCTCAGCACCTCATTGTATCTTCTCCAAAACTGACCATATAATTGGTCACAAAACAGGCCTCAACAGATACAAGAAGACTGAAATAATCCCATGCACCTTATCAGATCACCACAGACTAAGGCTGGCCTTAAGTTCCAATAAAAACAACGGAAAACACACATACCCATGGAAGCCGAACAATTCTCTACTCAATGATAACTTGGTCAAGGAAGGAAGAAAGAAAGAAATGAAAGACTTTTTAGAATTTAATGAAAAAGAAGACACATCATACCAAAATTTATGAGACACAATGAAAGCAGTGGTAAAAGGAAAACTCATAGCTCTAAGTGCCTCCAAAAAGAGAGAGCTTACACTAGCAGCTTGACTGCATACCTGAAAACTCCAGAACAAAAAGAAACAAATACACCCAAGAGGAGTAGAAGGCAGGAAATAATCAAACTCAAGGCGGAAATCAACCAAGTAGAAACAAAAAGAACTATACAAAGAATCAACAAAACCAGGAGCTGGTTCTTTGAGAAAATCAACAAGATAGGTAAACCCTCAGCCAGACTAACCAGAGGGCAGAGACAGTACCCATATTAATAAAATCAGAAATGAAAAGGGAGACATAACAACAGAAACCGTGGAAATCCAAAAAAATCATCAGATCCTACTACAAAAGTTTATACTCAACTAAACTGGAAAATCTGTATGAAATGGACAACTTTTTAGACAGATACCAGGTGCCAAAGTTAAAACAGGATCAGATAAAACATTTAAACAGCCCCATAACCCCAAGAAATAGAAGCAGTCATTAATAGTCTCCCAAGCAAAAACAGCCCAGGACCAGATGGGTTTAGTGCAGAATTCTATCAGACCATTAAAGAAGACCTAATACCAATACACCTCAAACTATCCCACAAAATAAAAACATAAGGAAGACTACCTAGTTCGTTCTATGAATACACATTTATACTTATACCTAAACCACACAAAGACCAAACAAAGAAAGAGAACTTCAAACCAATCTCCCTTATGAACACTGATACAAAAATGTTCAATAAAATTCTTGCCAACTGAATCCAAGAACCCATCAAAACAATCATTCACCATGATCAAGTAGGCTTCAACCCAGGAATGCAGGGATGGTTCAATATACGGAAACCCATCAATGTAATCCACTACATAAACAAGCTCAAAAGAAAAAGATTATTTCATTAGATGCTGAAAAAGCATTTGACAAAATTCAGCATCCCTTTATGCTAAAAGTCTTGGAAAGGTCAGGAATTCAAGATCCATATCTACTAAACATAGTAAAAGCAATATACAGCAAACCAGCAGCCAACATCAAACTGAATGGACAGAAACTTGAAGCAGTGCCACTAAAATCAGGGACTAGACAAGGCTGCCCACTCTTCCCCTACCTATTCACCATAGTACTTGAAGTCCTAGCCAGGGCAATTAAACAACAAAAGGAGATCAAAGGGATACAAATTGGAAAGGAAGAAGTCAAAATATCACTATTTGCAGATGACATGATCGTATACTTAAGTGACCCCAAAAATTCCACCAGAGAACTCCTAAAGCTGATAAACAACTTCAGCAAAGTGGCTAGATATAAAATTAACTCAAACAAATCAGTAGCTTTCCTCTACTTAAAGGATCAACAAGCTGAGAAAGAAATTAGGGAAACAACACCCACTACAATAGTCACAAATAATATTGCATACCTTGTTATGACTCTAACCAAGCAAGTGAAAGATCTGTATGACAAGAACTTCAAGTCTCTGAAGAAAGAAATCGAAGATCTAAGATGGAAAGATCTCCCATGCTTTTGGTTTGGCAGGATTAATATAGTAAAAATGGCCATCTTGCCAAAAGCAATCTACAGATTCAATGCAATCCCCATCAAATTCCAAATCAATTCTTTGTAGAAAAAGAGTAATTCTCAAATTCATTTGGAATAACAGAAGACTCAGGATATCGAAAACTATTTTCAAAAATAAAAGAACTCCTGCAGGAATCACCATCCCTGACCTCAAGCTGTATTACAGAGCCATACTGATAAAAACTGCATGGCATTGGTACAGAGACAGGCAAGAAGATCAATGGAATAGAATTGAAGACCCAGAAATGTACCCACACACCTATGATCACTTGATCTTTGACCAAGGATCTAAAACCATCCAGTGGAATAAAGACAGCATTTTTTAAACAAATGGTGCTGGTTCAACTGGCTGTCAGTATATAGAAAAATGCAAATTGACCCATTCTTATCTCCTTGTATAAAGCTCAAGTCCAAGTGGATCAAGGATCTCCACATAAAAACAGATACACTGAAACTAATAGAAAAGAAAGTGGGGAAGAGTCACAAACACATGGGAACAGGGGAAAAAATGCCTCAACAGAACACCATTGGCTTGTGCTCTAAGATCGAGTATCAACAAATGGGATGTCATAAAATTGCAAAGCTTCTGTAAGGCAAAGAACACTGTCAGTAGGTCAAAAAGGCAACCAACAGACTGGGAAAAGATCTTTACCAATCCTACATCCGATAGAGGGCTAATATCCAATATATACAAAGAACTCAAGAAGTTAGACTCCAGAGAACCAAGTAACCCTATTTAAAAATGGACTACAGAGCTTAACAAAGAATTCTCAACTGAGGAATATCAAATGGCCGAGAAACACCTAAAGAAATGTTTAACATTCTTAATCATCAGGGAAATGCAAATCAAAACAACCCTGAAATTCCAGTCAGAATGGCTAAGATCAAAAACTCAGGTGGCAGCAGATGCTGGTGAGGATGTGGAGAAAGAGGAACATTTCTTCACTGCTGGTGGGATTGCAAGCTGGTACAACAACCACTCTGGAAATCAGTCTGGTGGTTCCTCAGAAAACTGGCCATAGTACTACCTGAGGACCCAGCTATACTATTCCTGGGCATATACCCAGAAGATGCTCTAACATGTAATAAGGACACATGTCCCACTATGTTTACTGCAGCCTTATTTTTAATAGCCAGGAGCTGGAAAAAACCCAGACATCCTTCAAGAAAGGAATGGATACAGAAAATGTGATTCATTTACACAATGGAGTACTACTCAGGTATTAAAAACTATGAATTTATGAAATTCTTAGGCAAATGGATAGAACTAGAAAATATCATCCTGAATGAGGCAACCCAGTCACAAAAGAACACACATAATACACACTCACTGATAAGTGGATATTAGCGCCAAAGCTCCAAATAATCAAGATACAATTCACAGACCACATGAAGCTCAATAAGAAGAAAGACCAAAGTGTGGGTGCTTTGGTTCTTCTTAGAAGGAGAACAAAATACTCACAAGAGCAAATATGGAGATAAAGTGTAGAGCAGAGACTGGAGGAAAAGCCAACCAGAGACTGTCCCATCTGGGGATTCATCCCATACACAGTTATCAAACCCAGACACTATTGTGGATCCCAATAAGTACATGCTGAAAGGAGCCTGATATAGCTGTCTCCTGAGAGGCCCTGCCAGAGCCTTACAAATACAGAGATGGATACTTGCAGCCAACCACTGGACTGAGCGCAGGGTCCTCAGTAGAAGAGTTAAGAGAAAGGACTGAAGGAGTTGAAGGAGCCTGAAACCCCATAGGAAGAACATCGATATCAACCAACCAGATTCCCCCAGAGTTCCCAGGGACTAAGCCATCAACAAAGGAGTACACATGCCTCTAGCTGCATATGTAGCAGATGATGGCCTTGTCATTCATCAATTGGAGGAGAGGTCCTTGGTCCTATGAAGGCTTGATGCTCCAGTGTAGGGGAATGCTAGGGCGGTGAGGCTGGAGTGGGTGGGTTAGTGAGCAGGGGGAGGGGGAGGGGATAGAGGGTTTTCGAGAGGAAACCAGTTAAGGGGATAACATTTAAAATGGGGTAACAGAAACTCTGCTCTATCATAATCTCTTCTACAATTCTTCACCATACAAATATACACATATGTAAACAAAAATTATTCATAACTTACATTTGCTGAACTATATAAGGTATGGAACTAAGTATGTCTTAAATGTTTTCTTTCCATGTATCCTTTTAATTTTACAGGATAGCTTTTTTTTTTTTTTTAGGTTTTTCGAGACAGGGTTTCTCTGTGTAGCCCTGGCTGTCCTGGAACTCACTCTGTAGACCAGGCTGGCCTCGAACTCAGAAATCCGCCTGCCTCTGCCTCCCAAGTGCTGGGATTAAAGGCGTGCACCACCACTGCCCAGCCAGGATAGCTTTTTATTACCTCTTTTTTTTGGGGGGGGGGTTTCAAGACAGGGTTTCTCTGTGTAGTCCTGGCTGTCCTGGAACTTATTCTGTAGACCAGGCAAGCCTCAGACTCAGAAATCCACCTGCCTTTTCCTCCCAAGTGCTGGGATTAAAGGCGTGCACCACCACCACCCATCTGGCTTTTATTACCTCATTTTACAGGGAAAATAAATAGAATAAGATTAGCTTTTCTAGAATGGCAGATTGTACATTACAGAAACAGGATTCAAACCTCGTCTGAAAAGCTATAAAATTTGCATTTTTCCAATATTGAACAATGGCCAATCTTCTACCATGAATGAAGTCGAGAAGCAGAAGGCAAACCCTATTGGAAACAGGAGCTAATATACTGTAAATGTATCCAAAACATCACCCTAACAAAAACAAAAGCATCCTTCAAAGATCAATCAAAATCATTACACTGACAAATTCCATCTTAGATATTACTCATAAAACTTAGGTACGGAAGATATTTTATAGTTCATTATCCACAACTGCCCCATTCTGTGACCATTAAACAAAGGCCTATGAGGGTTAGACGGTTGAGAGTGCACAGAGAGTTGCAGGCAGTCAGTGTGAGCACCATGCAAGGCATGATGGGACAATGTGAAGGTTCCCTCTCTCAGTTCAGTTCTTGTGCTGTTTTTGACTACTTCAGTTGTGGCATGAAGCAGAAACTGGGAAAGACCAGAGAAGATTATTCATAACAGGTGGTGTTTACATCACTGTCTATAAAAGTACTTTCCTGAACATTTAGCAAAAAGAAAGCTAAATAAAGGAGGGAAAAGGAAGAAGAGGGGGAAAACCCTATGATTCATAGCACTTTAGACATCAGAGCCAAATAAAGTGGTTAATAAAGTGGTTAATAAAGTGGTTGATAAAGCAGTTACACGTTCACAAGTTTGGGAGATGGACTTTTTACCAAGTTCAGTGAAGTGTATGTAAAACTCTGAGCATGACTGAAATGTTCTTTTATGTACTTTGCATTAAAAATACAAATTATTTTTATAGGAGCTCATCTTTAATGAACTAGATGCTTCATACTAGATTGTCCTACAGAATTAAAGACCTGAGAAGGATTTGGTATCTTACTAGGGCAAACAAGCCAGCACAGAAAAATTATCTCCTACTCCTTTCTTGATTCAGTAAGTTACTTGACAATTACAGACTACATAAGACACAGATGTTAGGCCCTAGAGATACCTGGATTCGAAACTCAAGAAAACTAGAAATATATGCATGGCCAGATCTGACACTTATACTTCCAGGAATGTCTTACAAACATTTTGGAGATAAACAAAATGGAATATATATAAAGTCATTTGTTGTGGTACTGTTTCTGCTTTTAAAAAAAGGATAGATACAACTTATTCTTTTTAATGAGGTCTGAATAAACATGCATGTCTAATATAATGGAATATAATTGTAAAGAACAAGAAAGATACCTCAAATAAAACAACTGAAAATAACAATCCAAGGTGCTGGATGATGTACATGTAAGGGAAAATATGTATGTATGAGAATATATATAAATATATTTTTTTAAAAAAGAATTATTTACTTATTTAATGTATGTGAGTACACTATAGTTGTCCTTAGACACTCCAGAAGAGGTTGTTGGATTCCCATTACAGGTTGTAAGCCACCATGTGGTTGCTGGGAATTGAACTCAGGACCCCTAGAAGAGCAGCAGTCAGTGCTCTTAAACGCTGAGCCATCTCTACAGCCTGAGAATATATTTACACAATAGAATACAGGAGATAGAAAACAATGTGATAGTGACACATATGAAGCTACTAGTTTTTAGTTGATTTTTCTAAACTCTGGAACAATTCTATTAGCGTTTAAAAGAAAATCCCCAGACAGACAAACTGTAAATCTCGGCAGCTGCCCAGAGGCAGAGAATGGAGAAGAAAAGGAAAGAAGCTGAGCTGTTGGAGTTCAGATGGCAGGAAGGTCAGTTGCATGGTGGTAGGCAGCCATGTGGCTGGGAGGGAGGGTTCAAAGGAGTGGAGCCAAAGCTGGGGAAGCCCAATGAGTTAGGAGAGCAGGCTTAGAAAAGAGAATGAGTAAAAGAGAAAACTGTGCTTTCCAAGTAGTTCAGAAAAGCAGACAGACTTCTGAGGCTGAAAGTCTGTGGCCCTGCTAACAGCCTGCCTGCCCTGGGGGTAGGGACTCTAGGACGGAGAAGTACACTAACTCATTAAATGGATAAGTATTTTACCATCTCTTTAGGGTGGCTTAAGGTGAGCCCATTTTTGAATCATATAAATGTGCTATTCAAAAAGTAAACTTTGATCTAAAACAATAGCTTGTCCCCTCTCCAAAATAAACATTTTAGGTGCAGACAGTAGTAAAAAAGATAAGTAAACTAATGTAGCAAAATATTTTTTCAGATATACTTTTCTCCAGGAATAGTTAAGAAAATAATGAAGGCACTTATTCTGGCTTAGGAGACCTCAGAGATTTAGTCCAGTACTGGTTTATTTTCAAAGGAAACCTGAAGACCAGGGTTGAGGCCTTGGAGATACTCCCAAGGTAAAAATCCTAACGTGGCAAGTCCTTTACTCTCCCCAGACAGCAACTCCTGCACCATTTCCTCTAACCACTTATTCCTGTCTGCCCTTCACACTGCTCTTAAATGGAAACCGTACTACTTTACCTGCAAATACATGACAGGACTTTCATACGACCTAACCAGCGAGTTCAGACAACCTTTCTTCCCTTTGGTTATTTTAGAATGACAAAGAAGTATTCCTCAAGTAAGAACTGCAGAGGTCAGGCCACACCAAGGCTCTGCTAAGAATAAACCCATGATATCAGCTGAGCTTGGAATCAAACACTGGCTTCTAGGTAAAACGGCAGTTCATATCTACTCTTTCCTGAATTACCAGCAAAACAGAGATAAAGGCTTTGCTTCTTTTAAAGGTACTTTGTGAAGTTTTTAAAAAAATGTTTTAGTTAAGTATAAAAGGGAAAAAGAAAAATACAAAAAGACAAAGAGAAAGAAAGAAAGGGGGGGCAGGCAGGCCGACAAGCAAGCAAGCCGTGTTACCAATTCTACTCTTACCTTACTTATCTTCTAGGCCCTTTTTTTTTGAAGATGTTGCATCCATCCCCAGCAGCTGTTATAGTAGGTAAAATGCCCACACTTCTCAGCTTTTTCTAAAGACAGCCAGTCTGACAGGCTTACCTAGCCAAGTGATCCCCAGGAAGGAATGTTAGGGAATGTTATCTCCCTCAGCTGTTAGGGGACCCACACTGGGGTAACCCACATTGGGCTTCCACAGCTTCTCTAACACCACTTGGAGATCAGATGGGAGATATGTTGTTAAGAGAATGCCTGGCCATAAGAAGAAAATTATAACAATTGCAAAGAATTATAAACTTCTGAAGAAATAATCTTAATTGACAGGTGAGAAAGGCTTCTCAAAATACCAAGGAATTATATGCACGCCTACATAAAGACTCAGTCTAACTCCCATTCAATAAAAGTTCTTTCTGTAGCACCTCTGACATGTGAGCATACCAGAACGAAGGTGGTATCCAGACAGAGCAGCCAGACGTCTAGACAGGAGTTCTATTAAGGTACAGAAGTCTGCTCAACTGTTCAACTAGAGTGAAATATGCAAAAACTCCAAGTTGAGTGAGTTTGGTGCTAAGTCCAGATTCTACAAGACTGGCTCTTATGAGGGAAAAACAGGCAAGAACTGGGAGTTTAGTTAGTTGGAACATATTTAAAGTCAGCAAGTGTACTTGAAAACCTATAGCACATGAGCTGACAAGCTAAGTTCACAAACCAAAGTATCTGCACAGACAAGAAAGCAAGGGACAGGCAAGCACATGGTACACAGATACACATGCACAGGGACAGGCAAGCACATGGTACACAGATACACATGCACAGGGACAGGCAAGCACATAGTACATAGATACACATGCAGGCAAAACACTAATACATAAAATGAACATCCATAAAATAAGAAAAGATTAGGTTGAAATTGAGAATGGAATCAAAGGCCATTTAAACAAAAAACTGAAACAAAGGTGATTGCTATCTATCACACTCTGACTTCCTGTTATACTCCATAAGTTTACAGCTGTCTGTTGTGTTTGTGTCCTTGTATCTCCTTAAATGTTAAAGAGTCCTAACTCAGGAACCTGTAGATGTGACCTTAAAACAAACAGACTATCCAGGTAGACAGAACCCAATCACACAAATTTCTTACAAGTAGACCTTACACTGGTTGTAAAAGGCAAAGCTGAAGAGACTGGAATCATACACAGAACTCAAGCAGGTTAACAAGCCTTCTAGGTGGGAGAGAAGACAGGGAGGGGGAGAGGGAACATGATCAGGTATGGGGGAGGGGTGAAGCCCTGAGGGCCAGATGAAAGAACGGAAACAGGCAACCTTGGGAGGTTGGAGGTGGAGGGACCCTCTAGAGTCTACCAGAGACCTGGGAGGTGAGAGACACTCAGGACTCAAAGGAAGGGACCTTAGATGAAATGCTCTACAGCGGGGAGAGGGAACTTGTAGAGCCTACCTCCAGCAGAAAGAAGGATGGGGCTGCCATCCCACAGCCAAAACCTCTGACCCACAATTGTTCCTGTCTAAAAGAAACGCAGGGACAAAAATGGAGAAGAGACGGAGGGAAAGGAGGTCCAGTGACTGGCCCAACTTGAGGGTCCAGCTCAAGGGGAGGCCTCAAGGCCTGACACTATTACTAATGCCATGATGTGCTTATGAAAGACCCTCTGTGGGGAGACCCCCCACTCAAATCTCGGGAGGACGTGCACCCAAAGAATCACGAGAGACCGTCTTGATGTAAACACATGAGGCAGTTTAATAAGGGAGCTCCGGGTCCACATGTATCTCATACAAGAGACAGAGGAATCGACCATGAGGCTCAGGGGTTAGGGGTTTATATAGGAAAAAGGTCTGAGGGAACAAAGGAATCAGTATAGTTATAATGATTGGCTATTTCAAATATCAGCTAGTGTACGTGCAGATCAGGGTGGAAAATTCCTAAGGGTGGGTAATCTGAGTCAACAGAGCATCTGGCTGACCTTAAACCATATCTAAGAGGACCAGATGACCCATTACTCAGTTGGGTCATGCCAGAGCCCACCCGGACATATTTTTGCATGTTTTCTCCTCCACATCTTCCCGGCCTGATAGTTCCCAGAATGTCCCAATAGCTCGCCTGCCCCTGCCCAGGCCCATCTGGACATGCTCGACCTTGGTCCACCGTGTTTTCCTCAAACCTGTAATTTTCTCATTAGCCAGCACAAGTCTCAAATTTAACTCTTTCACTTATAAAAAGGAGCCTAGCATGGCTGTCCCCTGACCAAGAGCTCCAATAAGCAGCTGAAAGAGCCAAATGCAGATATTTACACCTAACCAATGGACAGAAGCCCTGGGGAGGAGGAGGACACCTGTGGTTGAATTAGGGAAAGGCTGGAAGAAGTCATAGGAAGACCAGTAGTCTCAACTAACCTGGACGCCCCCACCTACCAAGATCTCTCAACCAGGCAGCATACACTTGCTGATATGAGGCCCCCCTGACAATTATACAGCAGAGGACAGCCTGGTCTGGCCTCAATGAGGGAAGAAGCACCTAATGCTTGAGAGACTTGAGATACAAGGAGTGGGGAGGTCTGGTGGGATAGGGGTTGGGAGTGGGGACACCCTCTTGGAGATGGGGAGTGGGGAGGAGGGAAGAAGAAGGGGATGAGGAACTGTCGGAGGGCGGACCAGGAGGGGGGTAATGACTAGACTGTAAAAAAAAAAAAAGATTAAAGAATAATAATTTAAAAAAGAGAAAGAAGCAAAAAGCAAAAAACAAAAAAACAAGCAAAAAACACAATTTTTTTTTTCCAAGAAAAGGACCTGCTGGCCTTGAAAGAATAGCTTTGAGGCCAGGCAGTGGTGGCACACGTCTTTAATCCCAGCACTTGGGAGGCAGAGGCAGGCGGATTTCTGAGT
>NW_022196904.1:167567572-167571025 GCF_008632895.1 Mastomys coucha | reverse complement strand
AAGAAAGAAAGAAAAAAAAAGAAAGAAAAGAAAGAGAAAAGCTTTGATAGTATTGAGAACCAGTAAGAAGGCACGTGGGAAGGAACTGTGTATGTCTATACAACAGTCAGGAAAGGTGTTGGCATCAGTCTTATAAAAATCAATTTTGCCAGCAATGTGGAAGTTGGAAAAGAATATTTGTGCAGAGTCCAGCCCAACCAACATCTTGATTTCAGCCTTGTAAGGGTTCTAAGTACAGAACCTAGCAATATCCATCCAGACTTTTGACCTACAGAGCTGTGAGTAATACCTGAGTGATGTTTTAAAGCCACTAGATTGTGACAATTCATTATGCAGCAATAGAAAATAAATATGATTAGATTTTGACTACTGTGAGGGTACAATGAAATGAAATGGTTTTTCTAAATTATATAAATAAGTGTTAGTATCTAGTTGATATGTCTATATGTGTGTGTGTGTGTGTGTGTGTGTGTGTATGTATATATGTGTGTGTGTGTGTTGGAACAAATATGTGTGGGTGTAGGTGTAAATAAATCAAAGGAAGAAAGACATTATTGAAGATAGAGGTCCAGAAATAAAGTTCTATGGATCTAACCTCTAAAACTGTACAGTAGGTCTAATGTTAGTATGCACTGCCATAAAGAAAATTTTTGTAAGACTAATTTATCACATTGTTTGGCTAGAGTATAAGGCCATTCCAAACTTCAAAGATTTGTGTTTTCACAAGGAAAGCTATCCTGAAGAAATGTAATCAATTTATATTTTCTATGATAAAATAAGCTATACAAAGAAACACTAAATATTTACATAGCTTATTTCTCTCTTTTGTACTAAACTTACCCACCAAAATGCTAAATAATTAAGATATTTTAAGTAGTTTAGTACTATAGTACACTTTTAGCCAAGGCACAGAGACTGTTACCATTCCTGATGTTAGGGAGAGCTAGATGGGCAGGTGAGCTTCTGTTTTCAGCGGCTTCTTTCTTCTGGGTAACAGTTGAAACAAAGCTGCTAAAAGTGGAAATCTGGCCCTTGGATCCTCTGTCCAAGCCCTGAAAAACAAAGTGTTTTCAAGATTTAGATTTTGTGACAGGAAGGCAATGAAACTGTTATATATGGAACTGACCAAATTATCGTAAACATAAAAGAGCCACGGCAATTATCTGACCCCTTACATACTGGTAAGGTTTGCAAAGGGGATGACAACATTATACCTATTTCGTAGTTATTATGAGGGTTAATAAAGTGTACTCATAAAATAGTTAACACCACTTCTTGTATATAGTATATAGTCTACCAATGCTAATCACTTTGGATATTTAAATAATACTGCCTTTATGATCACTAAACTATATATTTTAATAAGTTATGAGTCATAAATTGATTTACTAAAGTCTTTACAGTGATTTGATTCAACTTTAGAAATTCATATGTAATGATAAATCATTTAGTGCTGATTTTTCCAAAGCATTATAATTAAGTTGTAGGTATATCAGGACTTTAAAAAGAAGTGCTAACCATATAGGGATCCTTAGGTATAGACCATAGAACATGCTAAAGAAGAAACTGTCCATTAACATATTTCCCACCTCAACAACTCCAAAAATTCCTAAAACACTTAATTAATCTGTATTTTGTAAAAATAAAATATAAATTATATATATATATAAATATATATATATATATATATATATATATATATATATATATATAAATTAAGCTCAGTGCTGAACTTAGGCCTTTTCTTAGTTCTTAGATTCTTTTGAACTGATGTTCCAGATCTTGAGACAAGGTTTCTATATATCCCTGGTGGCTTAAAACTTGCTGTATAGCTTAGCGTGGCCTTAAGCACCTGTCTCAGCCTCTCCAATGTTGAGATAGTTAAACTACACCACCATACCCCGCTTTTCAGTTCTCAGAATCTTGAGAAAAGTAGTTAACTTCTTAACGTATTTTGCTCACACTTTTGTGTACACATGCATGGACACACATGCCCATATAAATGTGTGCCATGCTGCACAAGTGCAGGTCAGAGGGCAATCTCAGAAAATCTGCACTCTCCTTCTACCATGTAGATCCTAGTGACTGGGGTCAGCAATCTCAATGGCAAGCACCTTTACCCAGTGAGGCATCTTGCCGGCCCAACATCTGCTTTTTAATGTAAAGGTAGTTTTCCTTTCATAGTAAATGAAGAGGTTCTTTTTCACTTCTTTATTTAGTCACCAGATTGATTCCATTTACTCTTTTAGGAACAATTCATACATAATATAGCAGATATATTTTTGTCCACCAAATATTTGTGTGTTCTCTCCATATTTCTTTCCCTTTTACAGAGTCATCTGATTAACTCTGATAGTCTAGAAGTAGAAATCATATCTATAAGTTCTGGAAAAAAGTGATGACACATTAAAGATTGGTGGGGAAAATCCTAGCTCCTGCTGTTTTTCAGCACTGTAACAATGACAGATGCTAAGAGCTTTGAGGTTCTGGATTGTTCATGAGCTTGGGCCTAGAGTGATAGATTATATAAAGGAGACCCACTTCTGACCCACAGGCTATATACACTAACAATAGTAAAACCTTTTAGAGTTTTTAAACACTGGAATTGGGCTGTGTAACTGAAACAACAGCTCATAATGACTCCATTCTGTGTTTTATTTTTCTATAAAGCCAATTATTCTTGTTAGATGTTGCAATGTATTTAAACTACTCCAGAGAAAGTAACTGTCCTTATATTGGTCCATTATGCTGTACTAAGAGTCCTTATTCATTACAGGGCTTGACATAACTTCTGCACAGGCCCTAAATCTATTTGTGTTTTTCTTTTTAAAAGGTTATTAGTATTGGGGGCTGAAGAGATGGCTCAGAAGTTAAAAGAGCACTGACTGCTCTTCCAGAGGTCCTGAGTTCAATTCCCAGCAACCACATGGTTGTTGGCTAACAACCATGTGTAATGGGATCCAATCCCTTCAGACTCTTCTAGTATCTGAAGACAGCTACAGTGTACTCATAAGTATAAAATAAATAAATCCTTTTTAAAAAGGTTATTAATATCAAAAGAACCCAAAGGAAATGAATTTCAGATACTATACACATAGTATTTAAAAGTGTCTGGATTTAAGTGACTTTTGGAAATCAGTTAATTTCCTATTTCACAGGTTAAGGACAGTGGAGTCACCTGAGAGTCATAAAAGCCAGCAGCTAACAAGTAACAGAAAGGTGATAGCTGGGCAGAGAAGATGGCTCAGCCATACAGTAGACTTAAATTTGATTCTCATGGTAGCACATGCTTTTAATCCTAGCATTGAGGAGGTGGACATAGGCAGGTCTCTGAAGTTTGTTGGCCAGACTCCAGATCAGTTAAGCGAGACCCTGCCTTAAAAACACAAAGGTGAAGCCGGGCGGTGGTGGCGCACGCCTTTAATCCTAGCACTTGGGAGGCAGAGGCAGGCG
>NW_022196904.1:167561298-167567562 GCF_008632895.1 Mastomys coucha | reverse complement strand
GGTGGAAAGTGTAGAAAATGCCTCAAAAGTTGTCCACTGACTTCCACTGCCTGTGTATACATGTATATATCTGTACACACTTGAACTTGCACACACATGTGTACCATATCACCCAAAAATATGCACACACATGCACATAGGCTTTGCCCAAAATGACATTGAGAATCTGAAGGATAAACCTCCACAAGTACATAGATGCAATTTTCTTATGTGCAATATCTTTGGCCGCTCACTGACTTTGCTATTGTTATTTGTTTTTGAAGCTCAGTGAGTCCCAAGTTAATATGTGTTAAGACTTAGTGGAGACAACACTGCCTATAAAAGTTCAACATATCTGGGCTGAGAAGATGCCTCGGTTGGTAAACTGTTTGATGCATAAGCACAAGTACTGGAGTTTGTATCCAGACACCCAGGTAACTGGCCAGTCTAGCTAAGTGGTGAGGGAGACCTTTTCTTAAAAAAATAACATGGAGAACAAATGAGGAAGTGTAGCAGGAATGGCAGAGATGCTTCTACGCACGTACACAGACATAAAAACATCTACACTTCATTATGTAACTGAAAATACTTTTAATAGACATGGGTTAAGACATACTACAAAAGAATAATTACTCAAATTATTTGTTATAACAATATACGAGAACAAATCATTTGTTGGGTGGTTGTTATACCCCCCTATATTTGATACTTTACTACATTAAAACTTTCTTATGACACAGGTACTTGTAGTGGCTAATCTTGACTGCCAACTTGACACATGTGGAAAAGAGAACTTCAACTGAAGTACTGCCTCCATCAGATTGGTCTGTGAACACATCTATGATGCATTTTCTTGATTGCTAATTAATGCAGGAGGGCTCAGCCTACTGTGAGGAGTACTATCCCTAGGCAGGTGGGACTGAGCTGTACAAGGAAAAAAGCTGAATTTGAGCCTGGGAACAAGCCAGTAAGACAGTTCCTTCATAGCTTCTGCTCAGGTTCCTTCCTGTCTTGTGTTCCTAACTTTGGTTTCCATTGATGATGGGTTATAAGATAAAACAAACCTCCTGCTCCCCTAACTTGTTTATGGAGTTTATCATAGCAATAACAAAGCAGACTAAAACAATATTTACACTTCATTGTACAGATGAGGCACTTGAAATGCCATTCATTCTCAAGTTCACAGACCATGAGAAACAGTAAAAATTCCACTCTAATGAGTATCAAGTCTATATTTGTAAATGACTACATCACAGAATCTCTAGCTGTAGTAGCCATCAATATAGGGGCTTGATATGTGAGAATAAATATATTAAATATAATATACTGCCAATTTCAATAACTATTTTTGATTATACTTTTATTGATATTGAATGATATTTAATAACTTTAGGAGTAACTCAACTAATCAGAGGAAATTAATAAACATGCAAGAAACAAAATACATTAGGGAGACTTCCAATACCCTAACAATTTAGGGGAGACTTGAGGGACTTTCCCTTCTCCCTTCCTTTATCCTGTCTTACTGAGAACAAAGCCTCTAGGAACACTGTTTAGTTCACGTGTGAGATTTTGAAATAATACTAAAATAATTAATTTAGTTAATTGCTAAGCAACTACTAAAGAGAGAAATACAGTGTTAGGAGCTAAAAAAAAAAAAAACCAATTTCAAGAAATGAAACCTGAACTGAGATAGTTGAAACAGTGACTAAAAGATGGCAGCCTGGCTAACCAAGGACAAAATGGAAAGCACTATTTCCAGTCTAAGTCTGATGCACAGTGAGGTTGAAGAAACTGTCCAATAAGTTATAGGAGAAATAGACAATGTACAATGTTTCAAATTTCAAAAGATATTTTGGAACCTCACTCTACGTCAGAGGGCTTATTGGAAGAACATCTTAGGGTGACTTAGACATATATACAGTTTGTGAGTGACAAGACAAGGAGCCATGACTCATTAGCATACATGTTTTACATGATAAATTAATTGGCGTTTTCTAATGGGGCTTCGTATATAGCAACGAACAATACAAGGGTAAACTGTATGTGACATACTATAGGAAGTAAAGAATAAGTGATGAAAGAAAGAAAATTCCTAAGAAAGCAATGTGTTAAAAACTAAGTAGGAGGGCTGGAGACATGGTTCAATAGTTAAGAGCACTGACTACTCTTCCAAAGAACCAGTATTGATTCCCAGCACCCACATGGCAGCTTACAACCATCTGTATGTAACTCCAGTTCCAAGGGATCTGAGACCCTCTTCTGGACACCATGAATGCCAGGCAAACACATGGTGCACAGACATTCATGGGTGCATAAAACCTATACACATAAGATAATTTAAAAGAAAAAGAAAACTAAGTTATAAAGATTCAAGAATGTAAAACAATAGAGAGTGTGTCTATTTCAATGATTACTAAATCTACAAACAGATTCAGTGGAATGGAATGGCAGAAATTGTGTGAATTAACTGAAATGAATGGGAAGCTAGAGAATGAAGGCAGTGACAAGAACTGCCAAGAAGCTTGGTTAAAGTGATAGGGGTGAGGGGAGTAGAGGGTGGTGGGAACCAAAAAGCTGAAGACTATTACACCTTCTTAAACTTAAGATTGTAACTGACTTGCAGGGTTTTCAGACATATCAACTGAGTTCTACAGTGGAATACTAGACACGAAGTCTTGGATTATGGCCAGCCTGCCAACAGTGGGATGTATGTGCTGAAGAACAGACAGTAGGAGGGTACTCAACCAGCTGTTACAGACTGAAGCACAAAGAAGCGGAGGTTGGAGGGGGCAGGGAACTGAACTTTAACAGCTCATTGAGAGAAAAATATACTCAAAACACTTCAACCTAGTACACTAAGTAACAGAATTCATTCTCTGGGCAAAGATTGGCCATGAATTTATTAGAAAGTTCAATATTTCAAGCAGCAGCAAAATTTTATGTAGTAATTACACTAAATTTTATTTTGCTAATACCTAATAAGAGCCTCCATAGTTTTCTGATCATAAGTATGTAGGTAATATGTATGATTATATTAAATAATCTTAAAACGTTAAATACACAATATTTAGAATACCCGTTCCACTCATATTAACATATAGTCATATATTTTCAAGCTTACTTTCTTTGAATATGTGAATTACCACTTTCAAAATTTACTGAGCAAGAGTATCTGAATCAAATTTCTAATTTCTTAAATCATATTTTTCTTTTATACACCAGAGAAGGGATATTCAGTTTCCACTGATCAATATTAAATGCCAATTCTGTTGGATACAAAATTTTAGTTTAATTTACTTTGGTTATTCGCCATCCTCCAAAACCTGCTTTAGAAGACAGACATTGGTTTACACTCTAACACTATAAAGGTATAGTTGCCTCTGTTCCATCACACAGTGCTATAATATGGTAACATCTTCCCCCATTTTACAGTCTCTGAAATAAAATATTTTAAATTGAATTTCTAGAAAGTCTACAAAATCCAACCTTCAGCCTCAAGGAATCAGGGTAGATTACCTATACCTATGATGGGTATAAAAACTACTTTTACAGAAGAGTAAATGGTTTCCTGAGGTATTCAGTAAAGGCTATTATGTCAAATGAGTAGTGTCTTTGTGTTTTAAATTAAAATAAACAATCCTTAAGATCTCTTGCTTTGTCAATTTCTAAAATAAATTCTCCTAGTTACCAATCAGGATCATATGAGACATACAGGAGACATAAGACTTCAAGTGCATTTAGAGTCTGTTAAAGAACTATTTCAGGTCTTGAAACCAGGCAAAGATATGATCTCTCTTTATGTTCTTTTCCCACAGCTAGGACACTAGATCCAAATTTTACAATCTTCCTTTAAAATGTGGAGTCAGCTACTCTTAAGTTGTAAACATTCTTCCTAGCTAAATAGTACCAGCACAAAGTAGAATTTTAGTATGAGCCATATCTTTTAAAGGATACTAAGAAATAAAGATAACATTCTTTGAAATAATTTTTATTATTACCTAATTGGCACAAGGTTTACTAAAAATAGTTCACTTTTATCTTAACAAGACTCTAAGCCCAAAATAACATTATTTTCCACTATAAAGGTCACAATGCAATTAATCCAGAGACAACAGATAGCTGCCCCCCACAGGCATTAGCACTGATGAAGCACTGAGCTTCAGCGTTCACTGACCATCAAGAAGTAAGGTGTCCTCTGAGATTTATTCATTTGCTTCACAACACACACACACACAGCACTGAAGCCTCAGCAAAATACTTTTAGGCTTTATGTTTGTGTGTACATCTGTGCATAGGTATGTGCACATTTGTGCAAGTATACAAAGACAAGAAGAGATCATCAGATCCTCTGGAGCTGGAGTCATACTTAGTTGTGAGCCATCCAACATGGATGTTGGCAAATGAATTTCAGTCCTCTGGAAGAGCAATAAGTGCTCTTAACCACTGAACCATCAGGTCACAATTCTACAACTAATTATTAAGAATCATGTTGTTCTTTAATAAAAACATATCAATTAACACCAAGTTAATTTTATTGCACCTCTTATAACAACTTCAAGAATGATTTTTCAATTCAGCCTATTTAGTAAAATTTCAATACATTTTATATTTAAAGCATACATTCAAATGTATTCAAATGTATACTCATTCCAGTCTGTGATCCCCACACCTGCTCTCCTGGTGCTGGGAATGGAACATGACTTTGTGTGTGCTAGCAAAGTGCTCTACCATTGGGCTACACCCCCCCAGCACAACTATATTCATCATAAACAATATTTTAACTATGTCACACTGACCTCTCTTAATGTTGGGATATCAACTTAAAACAACTAGTTATTTATATAAGGCTCACCATATAAGTTGGAAAATTGGCTCAATGGCCAAAGAGCACTTGTCTGTTCTTGTTAAAGACCCAAGTTCAATTCCTACTACCACATTGAGGCTCACCACTCCCTTAGGCAAGCACACAAATGGTGTACAAATGCAGACACATAAAATAATAAAAGACACAAAAATATTTTTTAATTTAATTATTCTTAAATTTTTTATTAGATATTTTCTTTATTTACATTTCAAATGTTATTCCCTTTCCTGGTTGCCCCTTTGAAAGCCCCCATCCCCTCCCCCTGCTCACCAACCTACCCACTCCTACTTCCCTGTCCTGGCATTCCCCTACACTGGTGCATCAAGCCTTCAGAGGACCTCTCCTCCCACTGATGTCCAACAAGGCCATCCTCTGCTACATATGCAGCTATAGCCAAGAGTCCCTCCATGTGTACTCTTTGGTTGGTGGTTTTGTCCCTGGGAGCTCTGAGGGTACTAGTTAGTTTATATTGTTGTTACTTCTATGGGGCTGCAAACCTTCAGCTCCTTGGGTCCTTTGTCTAGCTCCTCCATTGGGGGACCCTGTGCTCAGTCCAATGGTTAGCTGTAAGCATCCACCTCTGTATTTGTCAGGCACTGGCAGAGCTTCTTAGGAGACAGCTTTATCAGGCTCCTGTGAGCAAACACTTGTTGGCATCCACAATAGTGTCTGGGTTGGGTAACCTTATATGGGATGGATCTCCTAAGTAGGGCAGTCTCTGGATGACCTTTCCTTCAGTCTCTGCTCCACACTTTGTCTCCACATTTCCTCCCATGGATATTTTGTTCCCCCTTCTAAAGAAGGACTGAAGTATCCACACTTTGGTCTTCCTTCTTCTTGAGCTTCATGTGGTCTGTGAATTGTATCTTGGGTATTCTGAGTTTTGGGGGCTAATACTCACTTATCAGTGAGTGCACCCCATGTGTATTTTTTGACATAAAAATATTTTAAAACAAAAATTTTATCCATACATACGACTGTAATGCTAGAAAAAAGTAGGTGAAAAACAGAAACCAAAGCTTCCCAGAGCCTTCTCAGCTCCACCCACTTCCTCATTCATCTACTGTTGATCTTTTTCTTCTCAACTCTAAAAATACGCAAGTTAATTTTAAAATGCAACACAGAAGTTGCTAATTTTGATAACACTAGGTTATATTCCCCTATGGAGCTAGTTTTCTCCTTCAAAAAGAAATTCATCTGAATTCTTACAGTGCAAGGGATCCCTTAATTCTGTGTGGATTGCAAAGAGATGGATGCATAAAGGCAACAGACACAGAGCTTGAGAGCTTGAGACTGATACAGAGGGCTGGTAAGAGAAGTGCTGGCCAAAATAACAGGAATAGCAAGGGCTGACTCACTTACACTTCTCACTACAGATGTAGCTTTTTCTTTTTTTTTTTTAAATGAAGTCTATGAAT
>NW_022196904.1:167549782-167561170 GCF_008632895.1 Mastomys coucha | reverse complement strand
GGTTGTGAGCCACCATGTGGTTGCTGGGACTTGAACTCAGGATCTCCGAAAGTGCAGTCAGTGCTCTTAACCGCTGAGCCACCTCACCAGCCCAGATGTAGCTTTTTCATGTGCATTATTTTAGATTTCATATCTATTATGTGAGGTAGGTATTACTATTGTTTTCCTCACTTTATAGACAAAGAATTAAAAATAGTCTCACAGGTGACATTTTGGAGACATTCTCTGGTTCACAATTTATAAGCATGTTTTTCTCCAATTGCTAAATATAGTCAAATTATTTGTGTTCTAAATCCTGAATTAAACATGAATGGGAGAATGAGCAGATGTGCCTTCTGGCCTTGTAGCCAAAAAAAAAAAAAAAGGTTGACTTTATGATCCACTCAAAATTAAACACCCAGAATATGTATTTATATAGCCGTCAGCCTTCTTTTCTTAACTGAAAACTCTTTAAGTACTATTTTAATCTCTCTTTAAGAGGTTATTTTTACTTCATCAGATTGCTTTGTTTTATATAGAATTTAAAGCTACATATTTATAACATTAAAACCAAATGACCATATATCTAGAATATATTTATTTGACATAATAACATTCCTACCTTTGGGAAAAAAATTGAACTAATATGTTGCTAGACCACATCCTCTCTTCCAAATTGAGATTACTGCTTTAGGTGCAGGCTCTTTGTCATCTTGCCACTAGAGAGCGCTCAGAATGGGGGAAGAATATAGATTTTAAGACAACCTTTGTACCTTAGTATCATTTTACCCTTTGGTAATATACAAGAAATCTGGTTCAAATATCTGTCCCAGAAAATGGGATAATACTGTATATAATAAGTTGTTGTGCAACTGTTGATTGTACTAACTAAATGACTCATGATACATGAAAAATGCATAGTACAGAATATGTACTCATCAGTTATGTTATATACATATGCTTTTTTGAGAAAGAGGAGAGAAGACAGACTGACTGATTCACTATGTAGTCCTGACTGTCCTACAGCTCAAGAGACTGGTCTACGTTTGGGCCACTAAACCAGGTTACATGAATTTTCAAAAAAAAATCTTTAGTTTATTAAATTATATAAGATACATTCACCATCTTTTTTTATTCTCTCCCTACATCATCTCATTTAGAATATGATAGACAAAATGCACAAGAGGTTACATATATAAGACTGTTCAAAATGCTAAGCTGTGCAGAGTTTAGGTAAACACACACACATTTTTTTTTAAATGTTACTGGTTAGACTTTTTTTCAAATATGCCTCCTCTTTCTTCTCTTCTTCCTCTTCTTCCTTCTCCTCTTCCTCCTGAGAAACCTTTTCTGGAACTAAGTCTTTTTTCTTTTTTCCCCTGTATTAATCCTTGTATCTTTTATTCCCGTCACCTAGGTTCCACACTGTGTGGGTTCTTCTACTCTGTACAGTTTATCCTGTGGTCAACACTCCAATGGTTGTGCTCATCATCTCCAGGATGAACCACAGCCCTTCCTTCCTTCACTTTCTTCCTCCTACTTCCTCCAGTTTAACTTCACACTACCAGAAATTTCGTTATGTTGTTCCTCTATTCAAGGAATTCCAATGGCTTCCCATTAACCACAGGGAAAATGTCCAGCCTTCTCCACCCCTCACACATCTTTACATAACTCCCACACGTCCTCAGCATGTTTCCATTGGGCCTGTTTTATTGTTCCCTAATTTATTTTCCCCACTGTTTACATATTTTCTTTTGCTCATTCAGATTCTATCATTCCTTCAGTGGCCAGCCAGCTTAAATAATTACCTTTACTTCAAGGCCTTTCTTCATGGTTCTGCACACACTGATCATCTCCATATTGCAAACTGTTTCTGTAGCTTATTGTGTCTTTTTCTGGGGTGGGGGAGGAGTTTCAGTGAACTTTTATTGAGATCAATTAACAAAAAGAAGTAAGATTTTACCAACTATCTTTTCTGGACCATGCATAAACTCTGTAAGGACTCAGGTCCATAGGCATGTACATACAATGTAACACATCCCAACAAAAACATACGACACAACCCCCTGAACATTTGCCAATTAAACAGAAAGCCAATTTTCCCTTTCCCCTAATGTTTTCAAAATTTTAAGTTCCCACTGTTTAAAGTGGAACTTGTCCCAGTGTAACTAGGAACATTAACATTACTGTGGCTTTTACATACTGATTTGTTCTTTATCCATTAGCCCTGAATCACCAGACGGAGGCCATTCTGGTTAAGCCCTGTCTGTGTTTCTACCTCAGTTAGTGCAAAGCTAAGCCTAACATATGACCAGTGACTGGTAGTTCCATTGTGGTCCAGAGAGTCCAATAAGCCCATTTATACACAACAAAAACTTGTCACTCTTGTCCTCTGCATACACCTTGTGTTTTCTCTCAAACTCTTCTACTACCTACTTGACACAGTCCCTCATCTTCTATTTGTGGGCAAGCTTCCCTTTGAATTCCAAACTAGGGATGATGATGTAGCTCAGTAGTATGTGTACAAAGCCCTGAGTTTGATCCTCAGCAAAATACACATGTACACACATGTACATGCACACTCATTCATGTGCACACACACAGTTTAAACTGGTTTTTCACCTCCCTAGTTACATGAAATTTATCTTTTTTGAATCTATTTAATCCCTTGGTATATCCCATTCCATTGATAATCTCTCTTTCCTGTTCATCTCACTAAATACTGAAGAAAGCAAGAAAACTCACTCCTACTTGCCACAGGTAATTCTGCCTCTCCCTTGTGTATTTTCTCCTTTATTTACCAGGTTTTTCTAATATTTGTATTAAATCACTAATTTATGTATTTGTCTCCATTTCAATCTGTCAACCTTAGTGAATTCAGTATGTCTAATTTCCATAATCTGGGGCTTCTTGAGCATCTCTCACTAAGCCACTGTAAGAGCCATTCCTTTCAGTAAGCCCTGCCCCTCATCGTTCATAGAAGCACTTTAATAGCTATTCCTAAGCAGGTTTGGAATGAGGGTGTAGTTTAAAAACACAGACTGTTGAGCTGTACTCGTACATACAGCATCAGTGTTCACTCTTAGTTATACCAAGGAATTAAAAGAAAAATATGTCTCCATTCTCAGAAATTCTAATTTAAAAAGCTTGCATCTGGGTCATCATAGTGTTTCCCAGTTTATTTTTACTGTGAATCAAAGATTGAAAACTGGTGTCTTAGGGTGGGATGTGAGTCAGGACCTCAACATCCTACCAAAGTAACTCTACAGTCAGTCTCGTTTGAGACCTGTGTCCGGAATCTTCTGAATGGAACTTGGCATAGAGAATTTATCAGTTCCTAGCGTTCTCTCTCCCGTCCTGGCATCCCTCTTTAAACATTCAGAATATAGCTTAAACTTTTTGGCCTTATTTAGGATCGGCATAATCTGGCCTCTTCTTTATTTTAGTGAGCTGTCACTCTTACTTGTTTCCACACTGTCATAACCATGGCACACTAAATTTCTGGAAAAACAAAAACAAAAACATGATTACAGGGCCTTTTGAATTGAAATATAAACTCAAGTTGGAAGGAGGGAGCTATTAATTTGGGCAAAAAGGAAGAGTCACTAAAAGGCCCTCAAAGTTACTGATGTCAGTTAGGATACTAAACAAACCTGGAGTTCTGCTTAAGCCCTACAGAGTCTGAAAGTAAACTAGGAAGCCATAAACGGTCTTTCTCTTCCCACCACACTCCATCAAGCCTTCCCACTCCACTGGGAATTCAGTCATCCCAGATGCCCTGGCTCTCCTGATCTGCAGATGTCAGCATAGCTGTTTCCTAAGGCCTTTTGTCATGATGCCTCAAAATGTCAGCTCTGAAAATCCTCTTGAAAAATATGCATACACACTTGCATCTTCCTCTTAAAAGTTCCATTGAAAAATCCAACAGCAGTATCAATGTCAAAAGAAATTTTAAGGTACCACCAGAAACTGCCTCAGAATTCCAAGTTTTCTATTCCAAACTGTTTTTATCCTCAATGTTTAAAGATTTTTAAAAAAAAATCCTTAAACTATAGTCTTTTTGACTAGTCCACATCCTGGAAAAAAATGTCTTTGCAATTCATATGGTAGCAAAACTGTGACTGTGACCTGAAACAGCATAAGGAGAGTGACAGTTTTTTAGCCTTATCCTATTGAACAGAACAGACAATGTATTGTTTACAGTTTTAAATACTACTGATGCTGGGAAATTGGCCAGGACTTCACTGTGGGTATCACATGTGGTAATACTTAAAAGGATTACTTTCTTAAAATCTGAAAAACTTGAAATTACTAAGACCTATGCTTCAGATAACAAATGTTAGATTTCCATCCACACTGTATCAGCTTCTGCAAGTTCCAAACCTTTCTTTCAGTTACACTGAAATTATACATAAATAATATAGATAAATAATAGATGCTATTTGTCATATATAATATATTCTTTACTATATATAAATAACTTGGGAAAAGGTACTTGCTGTTAGACACTAAACTCATTCATAAAATTGCTTCTAAAAGCAGATGATACATTTTCCCCCTTAATAACCAACCACCTTAGGAAAAAACTGCCCAGAGCTTGGGGTGAGGACCAACACCAGAGGTTTCCCCTGACCTCCATACACATATACCAAAACACTAGACACAGACATGGACTTGAAACAAACAAACCACATTGGCATTAAGAAGTCCTATATAATAAGCTGCGAAAACCCTGGGCACGAACAGACTACAATATGAATGACAAATTGCTTCAAAGCATCTCCCAAGGAAATTCCTAACTCCAGCTGCAATTTACCAATCAGTTGTAGTTATGCTTCTAAAACGTGTGTCATTGCTGTCCACAATTTGCTGCACTGACTTAGGATAAAAGAGTTGTCTTTAACAATTTCCAGTTATTACAGGCTTCAGACATTTTTGAAAAAACCTACCAAACCATAACATTATTCTGATACTAATACTTTATAAAGAAGAGTGAGCTATTTTAGTAAGTTCTTAGTCATTTAGGAGAGCGGCTTCTAGAAGCTAACTGCAAGCAGAAAATTTGAAAATGTAAAATATCCCCTAAACTTTAACTATTTTGTCATGTACAGATGCGCTGACAAGTCATAATCTTTAAATACATGAAAGCAAACTTGCCCCAAAGTATTTAAATAGTATGTCAAATAAAAATGTCAAAACCAGAGGTTAATTATAAAGCAATTAGACTCACAACCACTAAGTACAAACAGGGGGAAGGGAGAGAGGGGATGATGTCCCATGACATCATTTGGCAGTATGGAGTTTTAAGGCTGAGAGCGCCTTCCAAATTAACCCTTGCAAAATCCATCTGGGAAATTACCGGGTTACGCTTAGACAGCCGAGTTTTAAAAGAAGAAAAAGCCTTTCTCCTTCAAGTCACATGTCAGTACCCTATGAAAAAATAAAAGCATCCAGGGATGCATCTGCCTCCCACTACCCCGATAGCAACGGAAAGGTCAGAATCAGGCGGAAACTCGCCTCTGAGACCGTTTCAACCTGAGGGGAGAAAGGACCGCAAAAGCGAGGGGAAGCGCTGCCGCCCTCGGCGCCCAGCGGCAGGTTTTTCCCTCTCTGGGAAAACCCGCACTGACGCCCAACTGACACCCAGGCTCGTCCGACAGAGGATGCCGACCCTCGGGACAAAGTCGGGAGCCAGACCGCTGAAAACAAGCAAACGCCCAGCCTCGGGCAGCGGACCACACTCCCCGAGCGGGGAAGGCGCGGTTCCCAAGCGGTGGCGTTGCCCTTGAGGCGCGACTTGCCCGCTGTCCCCTCTCCAGGCCGCCTTCGCCCGCCGCCCCGGGGCGCCCCCCGGCCCCCGCCGCACCTACCGCGGCTGCGCCGGCCGTCACGATAGGCGGCAGCTTCTCGCGCTCCGGCTCTTTCCCCTTCCTCTCCTCCGAGGCGGCCGCGGCCACCGCCGGCGGCGCTCCGGGCGAGAGATCCCGAGCCGCCTCACTCATGTCTGGCCGGGCGTCTGAGGCGCGAGGCGGCGGCGGCCGGACTGCTGCCGGGGCGGGCTGGCGCTGCTGCTGCTGCTGGGGCTGCTGGGGCTGCTGCTGCTGCCGCGGCCGCGAGAGGGCTCCTTCCAACCGCCGCCGCCTCGCCGCTCCGCCCCCGCGCGCGCGCCCGGATGTCGGCGCGCGCGCCCGTGGCTCGCCGCACGCACGCGCGTCGGGCCGGCCGCCAGGCTCCACCGCCCCTGCGTGCTCCCAGGGCCCGGCTCGGCTCCCGCGGGGTCGGCCGGGGCTCAGGCCGCGGCCTCCGCGTCACGCGCGAGGACCGCCGAGGACACGGCGCGGGGCGGGAGGTGGGGGCGCCGGGCCGCCATGTTGGTTGCGGGCTGTCGCGGGCGGGGATGGGGGGGTTACCTGGACTCGGGAGGGCGACAGGCCCGTAAAGGATGAGACGCGGGAGACTAAGCCTAGCTCTCCCTTGACCTGGAGTGGCAGGTGAGCCGGGGACCTTTGACCCCGCTGGTGGCCTTTGACCTTTGAAACCCTCGGCGCTCAGGAAGCAGACTCGGGGGTCACGTCTGCCTCTCGACCCTCCGTTCTCTGCGGCTCTTCCCGCGCCGGGAGACTGCCTGCCTGAGCATCCTCATGACGAACCCTTTCCCCCCCCACCCCCCGTCCGTCCTCTCGTGGCCTCGTCCTACGGGAGAAGAGCTTAGGGTCGGGAGAGGACAATGCGACACCGTGCTCCCCTCCCACACACACTCCAGGGCAGGACGGCCAGGCCACACTTTTCCATTTCTGAGCCGCGGTCCCTCACGACTGCCAAATCCGCCTCTCCCTTCCGTGCCCACGCGCCTACATTTTGCTCTCTCTCCCCCGCCCCCCAATCCTTCGTTCCCTCGAATCCCTTGTCCCCTTCCGTTTATAAGTTACAGATGGACACATCCAAACGGCTGAGCAATCCGTAATAAACCTCGTAATAAATTCTGGGTAAGAACGTTAAAAACTGAGTTGCTTTAAATCGTCATATTAAAATATCCCCCACCTCCACCACCCTGCGACGACGTAGACGATTTCCTTTCTCCTCGCCCCCTCGTTTTCTTTTTATCAGTCTGCTGGAATGGCAGAGACACCTGCCGAAGGAGAAGGGAGGGAGGAAGTATTCGCTGTACCACTTACTAAAAATAGAGAATTTCTCGACACTGAGGTCTTCAGATTTTTAGTTGAGACTTCGTTATTTTATTCATGGTGAAGTGAATTTTCTAATCCAAGAATACTCAGCTCCAAATACAAGAAGCAAGAATCTCTCTGAAACAAACTCAAAGGGGATTTGGAGAATGTCATTTTATATAATTCAGAGTCGGCAGAATTAAATAAATAGTTACAGTTCTTCATGGCATGAGGCTGTTTTTCAAGCCCAGAATGTGTAGCAAGCAATAAAGTGAATAGGATAGTGCCTACTGTATTGCTTTGGAAATAATAAATTTTGCTTCTATTTCTAGGAAGTCTTTGTAGTTTTAATATAATTGTTGTTACCATCATTTCTCTATTAATTAACAAGAGGTGTGGAATAAGTATCATAAAGTAGCCCAGTGTTTCAGTCCTGATAATCTTTAGAGCCAAATGACATAGGCACTACTTTATAGCATTCTTTTGTGTCTCATTTTTCTTGAATTTTTGTTTTTAGGCCTGTCTTCTTAAATCTCTGGACTATCTCATAGACATCTGCTTTCTTTTAGCAGGTCAGCATGCTGAAAACTGGCAAACATTGTAAAGCCAACCCTTCATTTTAAATACAATTCAAGGTGTACTGTGTCTGGCCTGGTAGAATAAATTCTGAAATGATGGTGGATTATCTTTCCTATTGTCTTCAACTAAATTTAGTAATTTGCTATTAAAATACTTGGATCAGAAACGAGTTGGATCACATGCCTTATGCTTTCACTTTTCATGTGTGAGACAAAATAAAAGTGTGTCTGTACATCTAGTCACATTCAATAGAACAAAAATATTTAGATATTGGCAAAAAACTGGCAAGTCAGAACTGTTCATTTCTACTGCATCAGATGAGATAAGCCAATGAAAACAAGCCCACTGTCTTATTCTGCCAGGAGTTCTATATAGAAAAGATAAGCATCATGATGAGTATGTTTCCACATCCTACTAAATACATGCTTCTCAGTTTACCACTTAAAGTCTCTTTCATACGAGCCCCAGCTAGGGACTGGGAGGTAGATGGGGACACTCTTGGTAAGCTAGAACAATAACTCTGGCAGAACTTAGGGACGTGTAAGGCAGCTGTCACAAAACATTTTCTGTGTGTGTCCACTGGATCAGGGCGGGGGGCAGTCAGACAGAGTCCTGGCAGTTCTGAATAAAGGTATGCAGAGGATGCTTTGCAGAAACACCAAGTGTGTGATGGTCAAGTACGCACTCATTAGCCTTGCAAGAAGTGGGGACCTTCCTAAGTCCAGATGTGACTGGACTTGATTAATCATGTTTTCCATCTGATTTAGGAAGGTGAAAGACCTAAAGGGGAACAGGGTTGCAGGGGCAAAAAAATGGGATTTAGAGATATTATTTCCAAAGAGGAATGTCAAAGATAGAGTTGGAAGGCAATGTAAAGTCTAACTGACAGAGCACCCCTTTAATTACACGCAGTAATAATAGTGTACTGAACAACAGCAAAATTGGTTCTGAAAGAGCATTTAAGAACGTTTTCTACCAGTCATTACGATCATGTGATCTAATTTGTGCTCCGGTCTTACTTTTAAGGTTCTGTCACATTTATTGTTAATTCTGTTAATTTATTGCTTGATGTGCCACATTGCACATGCGGAGGTCAGAAGGCAGCATGAGTCAGTTCTCTCATTCTGTTGTGTGAGTCCCTAAGGATGGAGCTCAGGTGTGAAGCTGGGCAGCCAGCACCTTAATCTAGTGAGCCATCTCATCAGCCTTGAGATGCACTTTTTAAGGAAAGCATCTTTTTCATATTCCAGTTGAGTATTGGTCCTGAAGTAGTGAAGTTGATAAATGTACTTCTTTTAACCGTGTTGGCATACTTCCTTGAGTACAATGATTGTAACTTTTTGGAGAAAAAAAGCATCCAATCTATTTCATGGCAGGAGAAGGTAGAACATACTGGCCATCAAAATGAACCAAACAAGCAATAAAGGTCCAGCTCAACTAGAGATGTGCTCTAAGATTCTGTTCACGATTTCTGCTTTCACACATGCAAAGATACAGCATTTCTTACTTTTATTAAAAACAAAAGCCAAAACTGTACATGGACACTGTTTTAAACCTGTGCAACTCATTCTTTAGACATCTTCAAATACTGGGATAATCCTGAAAGAAAAAAAAAATAAAAGGAAGTGATGTTTGGGGTGCAAAACATTATCAATAAAAATCCAACCCCCCCTGCTCTGGCACTCACCTGAATTCTTTGCAAAGAAGGTTTTTCAGATGGAGAGGATCTGGGAGGAGTAGAAGCAGGAGAAAGAATATGACCAACATATGTTATATGAACAAGTATAATACAAATGTATGAAACAGACATCTGTGGTAATAGAGAGTGGGTTAGTGATGACTTAGGGACAGAGGTCAGAGGGTGCAGGGATGGAAAGGACAGAGTTGGAAGAGTGACAAAGCCACTTTTGTAGAAGATGGATTGACTTACAATGGCCATATTCACCTTTGGTGAGCTGCATAATACAGAAATATGTTTCAAATGTATATATAAAACTGTTTAGAAAGACTGTAGTGCAGCAGAACAAAGAACAGAGAGGATGGAATTTTGAAAAAATAAAGTATACATTGTTGCATTGTTCTAATGCAGCAGTGATCCTCAAGCTTGGCACCTTTAAACTGGATACCCTTGTCACAGACTCCTCAATGCCCTCAACACCTCAAAGCTTATGCTTTGTCTGCCTTGGGTCTTACCTTCAGTTTCTTATCTACTCTAATTGCCACCAGAATGACCTCTTAAATAGATATATAATTCTTTGCCAGTCCTTTGTTTAAAAATACCTCAATAGCCTTTCAAAGCCTTTGCAACAAAAATCCAAACCCCCTGCTCTGGCATTCACCTGAATTCTTTGCAAAGAAGGATTTTCAAAATGCCCTAATTAGAGTCATTTTTTTTCTTTCTGCTCCCAGAACATATTGTACATATTTACTTGGCATTCAGAGACTACATTGCATCTTTGTTATTTGTTCCACACTAAATTCATGGAGCAGAGGGAAAGCACCATGTCTAATTACTCCTTGAATCCCCACCTGCAGGGAGCATACTATCTGGAGTGTGCTGTCGAAGTAGCTCAGTAAGCTCAGATTAACAAAGCAAGATGTTTCTGTAACAAGGCTTGTAAAGGCACTCTGATACTGTTCCCAAAGAGGAATTAGAAAAATACTCTGCATGATAGGTTACACTCATGTAGAGGATTTGATCCTAGTGTTGCTGCTCTTTTAATTTTAAGCTTTATTAATTCATTTTGGAAACAAGTCTTGCTTCATAGCCCAAGCTGCTCCAGAGCTCACTATGAAGACCAACCTGATTATCAAACTTATGTTAATTTCCTTGTCTCTGCTTCTCAAACATTATGATAACAGTGTATGATAACTAAACACCACCCTGGTATTGCTTCTTAAGCATCTCAATTGTAAAAGGCTATCAAAAGAACTTTCCATAAAGCTGGGAATGGCCCGTACTTATACTGTTTCATGGAGCAGCTACTAAATTGGTTTCCTATCTGAATAATTATGTGTGACCGGTGGTTCTAGGATGATATCTCAATTACGAAAGAGTTCCTCCAAATTAGTGGGCCTTGTCTAAATGGCTCCATGTTTAAGCTTATTCTTCCGAGTGTAGGCAAGCCAACCTTCATCCATGGAATGGAGACAGATCTAAAGGCTCTGACAACAAGTCCAAGAAGCTAAAGCTCTGCCGCTTTGGGGATGTCCTTTAAGAAGTGTACTGTTTTCACAGGACTTTGCTTTTATGGCTAAAGCAAATTACATTTGACTACATCTTATATTTGCTAATGCTATGGAGAAATGATCTAAACTGAAAATATTAACTGGAAAATGTTGAGATGGCTGTATCTGTTCTCAAGTTGATTCAGATATTTTCTTTAGACACCCCTAAAGGGATGTGTATGTGCGTGTGTGTGTACATGTACCTGTGTATACCTATATACATATATTGCACAGACCTAGTAAGGAGTTCTTGAATAACTCATGTATAATTTTTTTTTATCCAGAAAAGAAATTTTATGCCAATCATATCCCAGCAGCAATCTTTTCTTCTGTGCTAAGCAGATGTATCACCTTTGTTACTATAAAAATATTTTTTTCTTATTAGATATTTTCTTTATTTACATGTAAATTTCTCCATTCCTAGTTTCCCCTCCAA